>NC_046186.1:122539974-122584974 GCF_011004875.1 Balearica regulorum gibbericeps
TGGGAAGCACCAACCTCCCCGGGGTGCTGACGGGAGGGACAGGGAGCGGGTTTGGGTCCCCGGCACTTGAAATTGGGATCTCCCCTCCGGTGAGGGAGCTGGCTGTGCTCCCCCCGGCCGGGGTCTGGGGCGCTTGGGTGACAGCAGCGAGGTCCGGGCGAGCTGAGGCTGCTTTGCAGGTTGATGGCACGTTGCACCTGCAGATCTCAAAGCGCTTTACAAGCTTTAATGAATGTGACCACTAACACGATTTATAGTGCGATTCATTATTGGTATTGGAGGGACTGTATTCTTATTTTGTCATTTGCTGTTAAAATTAATACACTCCATGCTGGCTATAAAAGTGTATTTGCATTTAATTGCAAGTCAGAATGAATTAGTGGATATGATTTAAACCCGAACTCGCTCCTTAAAAAGAAGTCTTCAGTGGCGAAGGAAAAATCAAGCTCCGTGCTGGGTTTCTTTGGTGGACATAGGGACGGATGGAGACAGGAGTTGGGGAGAGGAGGGGGCAGGCGGGGGCTCGACTCTCTTTTTTTTTTTTTTTCTTTTAATTCTTGAGGTTGCTTTCAGCGAGAAATGCCTTTGCCAGGAGGGGCTTAGGCAAAGTGGTCAAGCACATCTGCTCCTGGGAAGGTAGGGAAGAAAAGAGGTTACTAGTAATAGGGCAGCAGCACAAAGGGAAAATTGTACACTGGAAGCATTAGTCTCCTCGGCGGTGGTGTGGCCAGACTGGTTTAGCAGACAGGATGATAGATTGCTTTGTCAAGGGTCCCAGGGTGTGCCCTGAACTTGAAGCACTTTGTTTATCTTGAATAGAAAGGGAAAAGCACAGACATAATCGATGTCTAGTTTTTTAGCAGGGAGGAAGAGGTAGAGGAGGGAAGGGGAGGGGGGGGTTTGCGGCGGGGAGGGGGAGGCCCTGGCTGTGGCTCTCCATTAACAGATGAACTTGGCTCAAGTCCAGAGTTTGATGAGAGAGTGTCACAGCCCTGGAGCCGGCCAGCCTTTTTAATAATTGTCTTTTTTTTTTTTTTTTTTTTTTTTTTTTACCTGCTGACTGTACATCAAATGCTCCCAGGTCTTTTGGCTAAAGGCAAGAAGGGGGGGGAAGACACAGCTCCATTTTTTTTCCCTCTGAACCAGTTGAGACCAGTCCCTTGGCCACGCACGCAGGTTCTATCATCTTTCCTGGCTCGCTGTTGGGAAAAAAGAGTTGTCGCTGTGCCAGTAACCTGAGGGCCCAGGACAAAAAAAAAAAAAAAAAAAAAAAAAGGTTTGGTGTTCTGAGAGGCAAATTAAACTCTGAAAGAGTGTGTGAGAGCAGGAGGGGCGTGCGTGTGTCTGGGAGATTTCAGAAACAGCAAGAGTTGAATTCAGGGGTAAAAAGCATCTGTAAGGCAATCCCTGCCTGGCTGGGGAGGGCGAACCTGGGGGGCAGACCGAGCGCAGGTCCGCACCCTGTGGATGACAGCACCCTTACATGGTGGCTCCCACCCATTTAAATAACTTTACGAGGGGGGGAAAAAGAAAAATCCAATTGGCCCCCCTAGCGCAGACCCGCACTTGGTGCGAAGGTGGCTGCGCGTCCAGCCCGTACCCAGCCAGCTCAAAATTTTGCTGGGCCACGCACGACGTTGAGGTGCTGTCTTGTAATGTCGGGGTGGTGAGAATAAAGACAAATTGGGGATCTTTATGGAGTTACTGTTGGGTTTTTTTCTTAAAGTTACTTGCTTTGCAAGAGGTGTACTTGGCAGTAAATGGGGCTGCGGCGGATGCTACCTGGGAGCTCGCAGCGTGGGCGATGGGTCGGAGCTTCCCAAGGGCACCTGGCTGGGGGCAAAGGTGGTCCCAGCACGCCTGTGACCCAGCAACACGGTCTGAATTCAGGGTTGGGTTTTGGTTGGGGTTTTTTTGTTTTGTTTCCGATTATGCTGTCTGTTTCTGACAGTTGTTCAGCCACTTACCAGTCTTGGCAGGAGGCTGAGCCTGTAACATCCTGACATTTTTGCTTTTTAACAGGCCAGTCTCATCGTGCTGGAACAAACAGCAGCTTAACTGCGTTTCCCTCTAGCTGATTTGAATAACGTGTGCTCTGGTCAAACAAGAAACTCCTCAAAGGAAGATCTCAGCGCCTTGTTTTCTGTCCTGCTGACGCCAGGTGGATTTCTAAATGCGCAGAAAGGGCATAGCAGGAAAAACACAAGGCTCCCCTCCCCGCTGCAAAGGGCGGCACTTTCAGAGACGCGGAGGGTAGGTGGGAGCGGGTCGCCTGCCTGTCCTGTGCCCCTTCGATGGGCTCTCGGCGTCACGCCTCGCTGGGAATTAGGAGGTTTGCTTGGTGCTTGCGGCTCTACCTCACACGGCCATCCCTGCTTTGGCGAAAGCTTCGCCTGGGCCACCTCGCTACGTGTGGGGCATCCAGGTCTGCGAGTCCTTGCTTTTGAGGAGGCTGGGGTTTTCAAAGCACAGCACTTTGAAACTCCCAGCCTTGTTTCCTCACCTTCCCCTTTGCAGTTTTAGCTAGCAGCTGATGATGTGCGGCGCACTGAGCTCTGCTCTGTGGGAGGGGAGTACAAAGGCTGAGGGATACGGCTCCACGGTGTTGGGTGCCAGGGCTCTGGGTCTGGAAGTCTTCCTCCTGAAACTGGTTCTTCCCTTGCTCTCCGCCTTGCGTGTCAGACCGTAACTGGTTTGATTGTGAACTTCCCGACGACTTGGCGGATTTTTTTCCCAGGCGTTTACCTACGCACGTGTGCTACTCCCCTGTGTAATGCTCGCACAGGACTCCCTGTTATCTGCCGATCGCGGTACGGTGTTTACCTCTACGGCATCCATTAACATGAGGACCTGAGTGCCTCAGAGATGTTAATGAATACACCCTCGCAATACTGGGGCGAGATACTGTTCTGTGGCGCGGCACGGGTTGGGTGACTGGCCCCGGGTAAGGCAGGAGAGCCGCGGCAGAGCGGGGACGAGCATCCGGTGCCATCCCTGCCACGCTGCCCTTCCTCCCTCCTGGTGGCCGGGCAAAGCTGGGAAGCGAAGCAAAGACATGGTCGTATCTCCAAACCAACCTGCTCTTCGCCAAGACCCTTCTCTCTGCGAGGGGTCCGCGTCGCTTCTTTGGCCGCTTTACTTCTCGCCCCGTGTTGGAGCTCTGCGGAGATGCAGGCGCTTGGTCTGGGGGACGCGTGCTTGGCTGCGGCCGTGCGGCACCCCATCCCTCGGGGGAAATTTCACCCTGTACGTCTTCGGGGAGGTAGCGGCCTTCGCGGGGGCTCCCCGCATTTGGGTAAACGGCTTCGGTAGCGAAGGTAGGTTGTATGTCCAAGAGACAAGGCGGTGACCTTCAGGTCAAGTACCTGTGTCTGGAGAGCCTGCGATAAATATTGTACAGTGGGAACAATGGGGCTGTAACAGAGCTGCGACCGAAAAGGCTACAGCCGAGCAGCCGGCTGGCTAAGAGGCTGCCGGGGGAGC
Source organism: Balearica regulorum gibbericeps (assembly GCF_011004875.1). Lineage (NCBI taxonomy): Eukaryota > Metazoa > Chordata > Aves > Gruiformes > Gruidae > Balearica > Balearica regulorum. The sequence goes on from NC_046186.1 coordinate 122,543,458, forward strand.
GGTGTAGTATTTCTACTTCAAACTGATTGAAACGTCGACTAAAAATCAATGTTGTTGACTAGTGATAATTTACAGTTTTGTCGGTGCTAAGTAGCCGCGCGCGTAAGGATGCGCTCACTGCGCCGGGATGAGCGCCGAGTGGTCCGGGCGCGGCGTTGAATCAGATGCGTTGTAGGTCAGCCTTTTATTTGTTTCATCACGACTTTTACACAGTTGTCATGTAATTTATGGCTGCTTTCACGTTGTCAAACATTTTCATTGTGGCTTCTTCTTAACGCACTCCTGACACAAACACGGCTGCTTTAAAGACACTGTATTGTTTCATAATCTGAGAGGAGGACTATAAAACGTCAAATTACACTATCTTCAGGCTAATCTAAATGCACTACAGATTGAAATCAGAGCTCATTTGTCCCTGATGCAAATTATTAAGTTCTAATTATAAATATCCATTTAATTACCCCATACATTTTTATTCTGCAGACCCTTCTCAGCAATTCTGTCTGAGATACAGTAGATGTATAGGAGAAAATCTGCAGTAATTAATGTGCATTTCCTCAATAATAAAGAACAAACACGAGCCACTTTGTTCATGGATGACATATCCGCGCACACATTTTTAGCTATCCGTGTCGCGGCGTCAGACGCTGAATGCTAATTCAAAAATAAATGGAAAAGGCAAAAAATAAAAGTTTGGGGGTTTATTTCCCTCTCCACCCTGGTTGTGGGAAGAGCTGGGTCCTTCAGCGCCTCGTACCCTCACCGCGTGAGGGTCGAAATTGGCTTGGGAGAACATGACGTCGTGTCCCCGGCTCCCGTCTCGTGGAGAGGATGGTCCTGAAGCCTCCTCGTGCTGGAAGCCTCACAAACCCAAATGAATCTCGTGGTAAAACAAACCGAGGGAGCCACTTTCTGCCACACCAGCCTCTTCAACTCCTTGGTTTCACGCAGCTGAGCAGGTTACAAAAGCCCCTCCTGAGCAGAGGTAGAGAATGCTTGCGGTCCCATCCCCTCCTTGCTTCTGTGCTTGTACAAAACCCGAGGGCAGGTGTGGAGGAGAGCGTCTGCTGGGGCAGATCCTGCTCGGAGTTCCCCTGGACGTAAATCCCGAGCGGCTCCTCTGCAGCCAGGAGAGTCACTTGGTAGGCACAGCGGCGTAAAGGAGCTTGGGATCAACCCGTTACGGTTATTTATGTTCAGATTAACAGAGCGCCTCATCTAACATCCACTGAAGTCTAGGAAAAAACTTAGAGCATCAGGCATCGACTCGAGCCCGGATGCAATTGATGTCTGTCAAAAATTGCCAGAGCAGCGCGGGTGCGTGTGTGCGTGTACCCATAGACATATATGGGGTAAAAATCTGACTGCACGGCAGTTAATGTGAGCATTGCCACAGGCTTCATTGCACTCTGTATTTATACCCATATTTGCATCTGCTTTCTGGGTGATAGAGGAGGCTTTCTGGAAAGGATACTTGTATGGTATCAGTAATTATAAACAAAAATTAGCTTTGAATTTTCTCAGACATCTATTCCACTAAAGCTCCATTCATTTTGTCAGTTGAGAAGATGAGGGGCTGCAGCAGTGTCCTCAGTTCTCAAGTAACTTTGTCCTTACTTATTATAATCGTTTTATCTCAAACTTTTTCCTAGAGTCACAGGACACTAGGAAGAAAATCATAAAAGTCTAAAAAGTGCTGGTAGGAACCCAAGGACCTTTATATAAAGAAACCAAACAAAATCCAAGCCTGATTTCCTAAATAAAAGAATAGTTACTTTGGGTTTTCTAGCAGCAATATCTTTTTTGGAAAGATCAGCTTGTCTTTTTTTTTTTTTTTTTTTTTCTTTCTGAATCACAATTACTGTACTACCTCCAAACGTGTTTTTTTTAATTTTGATTCCTCTATAGCACAGTCACTGTACAGCTAATACTGTTTGAGATTTTGCATCTTGGCATCTCTATTATGCAGAAACTTAAACTACAGCCTAACCTAGCAGTCGAGTGGTGAGCAAGCCACGCCGCAGGCTCGCGAGTGCTTTAATTCCTGCACCGTCCGCTTTTACCTGAGCAGCGGAGTGTGTCTCTCTGCTCATGTAGTTATTGTCTGGAGTAGAAAGTAAACTACATATCCCATCACCCATACTAGCATTTCATAGCTCAATAGTCTTTATCTATTATTATTACTATTATTATTATATCCTACAAATGCATTGGTCATTGTATTGCTAATGTATGGTAGGGTGCTCCGGCTAGGACAGGCTCTGCTCGCTAATGGGGTCGCTTGTGTCAGGGTGTGATCTATGGATTATGTTTACTGTGGCATGTTTTGTTTGTGAGCGAGGCCGTGGGAGTGGGGCAGATGATGAATGAAGATACTCCACGGTTTCACGCTCGTCCCTGTGGTCGCAAGTCTCCAATGCAATAACGAGCCTCTTGTCACAGAGAGGTATTTATGTGCCCATAGCAGACTTAAAGCTTTAGGTCTGTGGCTGAAGTTGGGTGTGATAGTCCACCGCTTTGGTATTTTTGGTTAAAGCTCTTATGTGACCCGCATAAATGCTTGGAATTCGTTGTGGAAACCTTGGAAGTGCATGAACCATCCAGTTCAGTAATTTGCCTGGCTGATACATTGGTCTGTTTTCCATCTTTCGGCCTCCACGTGTCAGCTGGGTGATCTTCATCGCCAGAACACAAACAGACAAATAGACGTGTGCCCTTGGGGACCCCAGCGGTGAATGCCTTCAGAGGCCTTCCTTACCCTCTGAGATGCAAGTAAAACACTAATTCTCTGCAAAATCAAGGTTGCCCTTAGTGCTCTCACGCCTCTGCAAGCGGGCTGCAGAGGTGGGAGTCGTGGGCATGGCAAGGATGGCCTTTGCCCTCAGGGTGGCTGGCTTGTCACCGTGGCAGAAGCACGCTCGGAGCTTCTCGCCAGTCTCTCCCATGGGTCCCGCTTTCCCTTTACCCCCCGTGCACCCACTTAAATGGACAACTGTGGTCTCTATGCAGGTTCTTCTTACTTATTTTATCTCCTGAAAGAGATGGAGTCCAACAAGCTTTTACCTACTGAGTCTATAGAGAAAACGGCCAGGCAATTTTTGTTTCAATCTAGGCGTCTCTCCGGAGCGCTAGTTCCAGAGACTGATCAATAGGTTTTATTGTAGACCTCACTGTCTCTAAAAGCACCGTGACCTTATCCCGTCTAAAAATAGCGTTTGCTCTTGCTGCCTGCAGAACCTTGACCTGTGAAAACCCATTTGGAGCATAACTGACACGTGCAGTCAGCTGTGCATCCAAGACCCTTGCACGCCCCGGGAGAAAGCTCCCTGTGCTCCTTGTAGCCCTTGTTGGGAGGAAGGAGAGAGGGAGGGGTGCGGGGGTGGATGAGGTGCCCTGCTCCCTCAGGAATCCCAAGGTGGATGAGGGTTGGTCTTCCCCAGGTCCTGAGCGAGCGCTGCTCCAGCTGTGGGCAGCACGGGCCACGGGAAGCGAGCACTTCCGAGCATCTGTCCCCTTCTTTTGGAAAGAGCCTTACACACAAGCCCAAATATGTGTTCACACCAGCATCATGTGCCAAGAGCATCCCTGCCGTGAGATGTGGCTTTGCCGTTTTTACTGGGAGAGTTGCTGAGCCCCAGCAGCTTTGGGAAGTGCTGCTCTGGAAAACGTGGTCTCCTTTTCTTCTAAACTTCTCTTCTTAAGATTGGACAAAAGAAGGTCACCTAAGTTAAAGTTAAACCACTTCCTGGTCAGTGTGTGCGTTTTATTCATTAAGGCAGTTCCCAAGGGCAGGGTGAGGGGGAAGAGCTCAGCGTGGATTTTGGTGACTTACTGATGTACCAGAGAGGCTTGAAATAGCCACCAGGTACTTAGTGCCTACGGCAACATCTGTCAGAGAAGAGCCCTCTTGCACACCTGCATCCTCCACCAGAAAGGGCTTGTTTGGTGTTTTCCGCGTGAATGAAGAGATGTGGGAGAAGAGGAGCCTGGGAACCCTGCCGCCCCTCCCTCCCTGCTGCGGCCGGGCTGCCTGGCAAGGGTTAACCAGCCTCCCCGGTGAGCAAGGTCTGGTGAGCAAGGTCTGGTGCCGAGCCTCTGGGAGATGAAAAGGGAAGCGAGCTATGATTGCAGAGCTGTAAAAGGTGGCATTTTGTTCTCCTGCTAACAAAAGCCAGGACTATTGTTGCCTCCCGAGCTTGAAAGAGAGGTCACCGGTGGTATTAGAGCAGCTAATCACATAAGAGGCTGGGTGGGCTCTGCGCTGCGTCTGCTGCTGGCGGGGCTGAGACCGGCCACCCCGAGCTGTTCCCAGACACAGGTTCCTCTTTGGTTACACAAAATGTCCGCTCCCGCTCTCCTAATGCGTAGGCTATTATTAGCCAGTGTCACTCAGTTATCTGAGAGTGGTGCTTTTAGCTGCCATCTAAGTGCCTGACACTTGGGTTTACAGCAGATTAAATTAAATTTTAGGCTGGTTTGGCTTTAACAGGGTAGAGACAAAAGGAGCAGCTGCCGTGGAAATGTAATCTGGTACCAGTGAGGATGGGGAGCCCTGGCTGGTCTTCCCCTCCATCCAGGCTTGGAGGGTCTCAGCATGCGGGTAACTATTTTGGGAGCAGGTACCTAAACCTGTGGAGAGTGGGCACTTGCGTCCCCAGCTCAATATTGGGCTGTGTCCCTACCAGCCAAAGCGTGTTGAGACGGAGACCTTTTAGACGTGACCAGCTGGCAAGCATGCACACCAAACCAGCGCTTATCTTTAGTGTCTGTGCAAATGCTGTAGTGCAAAGCCCAGGATAAATATGATTTACTTATCGATGGGTCTGTTGGTGCAATCCATTCCTTAGGCTGCTGGGCACGTTTTTGTCTTACTTATTTTTGGCTAAAAAGCAGCAGGCCTACAAGAAGATTCCGTGCAAGTTTATTTTGCCCTAAAAATGGATCGGGTCAAGAAATTTGTCAGAGATGCAACCGCCTTAATCGCCAACTGTAGCTGCGGATGGGGCGGCATGAGGGGTGGTCATCCTGAGTGGAGGTGTGGAGGGAAAGGACTTCAAAAATAGGGTCTGTGTTGGAGACTGGGTTCTTCTGGGCCAGCTGTGGGTGGAAAAAAGAGCTGGCAGGAGACCTCTCCCCAACGGGCGCTGCTTGAAGGGCATTCTTGGACATTGGATCTAATATCGCCTCTGTCTTTAAAGATAGAGTGATAGGGATCAAAGACACCTCACAAGATCAAGACGCAGCTGGCCCTGCTCCAGAACTGCTTTCTCAATAACCTTCCTCAAGAAGGGAAGGGTAGTGTCAGGCCAATAGTTGGCAAGGCTGCTCATATCAAGAGACATTTTTCTCTTTAGCAGGACGCCGCTGTTCTGGGATGGCTGGGGCTTTGCCCTCCTGAAGAGAGGCATCAGACCAGTCGTTGCCCCAAAAACTTGAGGTGGTGTGCTTCGTGGGGCAGGAGAATAAGGTTCAGCCTAGAGCTGGTGGGAGCAGCCACTCCATTCCGCATGTTGCGTTGAGTCAAGCTGGGTGGAACTAGCAGGAAAAAGCAGATGTTACAAAAGGTAATTGCCGGACTTAAAAAACAGCAATCCCCCTCTTGAATTTATTGGCATCTTTTCTTATGACTTTGGGTTCAACGACTGGCATAAGCAAATGTCAGTTTTCCTCTATATCTTGGCAGGGACTGGTGTGCAGCTCTGGCAGGCTGGCCTGCTTCCCCTTGAGTCCTGCACCCTGTTCGTCACTGTCCTTCCTGTTTAATTGCCTCACGGTGTGGAAGAGTTTCTCTGGCTGTGGTTTGTGTGCAGGGTGCATTTCAGGGGAGCATGCTCAGGTGCTACATGGGTGTGTCTACACCTATGGAAGGAGGTACAGTTTTGGAGGCTCTGGAGTCAAGGTTTTCGTGGGCAAAGTGCAAACCCCTCTTTGGTTTTTCTGCCCAGCTCTGCTTTTGGGTTTGAGCCAGGCAACTCTGATTCAATTCGCCACCTTTCAGTACGAGGTCGGGACGGTGGTGGAAGGGACGGCTCTGTGATGAAGGTGCCATGCAAGCCTTGGCATGGGAGGCTGGTTACGCCTTGCAGCCCCTGGCAAGTTGAGGACCTCCTTGAGCAGCCCGCAAGGATGTGCAGTGAGTGCAGCCAAGTTTTTGTCCTGGCGCTTTCCTTCATTCCCTGGGGGACTTTGGGAGCATCACAAATGATTCAACTCGGCCTGGTGGTTGTTGAGTTGCATGGCTAGGATTTGATCTCTTAATTTCAACACGTGATAGTGTGTTCATCTGAAAAATAGGAACCTTTTTGGGTGGGTAATATATTTGCTGGAAAGTGTGATTGGAGGAATTTAGGTACAGCTTCGGCTGGCAAAAAAAGAAGAGAAATTCAGAGAACTTCTGGTGGTCACTGAACCAAAATCTAAACGTATTTTATTTCATTTCCATGCAGTTTTTCCCTCTGAACTTTCTGTTTGGAAAATCTGTTTTATGTCCTCCACTAATTAGGACATGGACCTCCTATGAAGGGAGTTAGATTTAAATTATTAATGACTGCGCAACAGTTTGACAATCTCCATTAAAAAAAAGAGCTATCTGCTCGCCTTGTCTTATTTAGAGTGTTGTTTAGTGTTGTGGCAAGATCGATTGCCCTGCGCAGGTCCAAGGTTTTGTGTGGATTTCTGGGCACATCTAGGTATACCTCACCTATATGTGAATTTTGCAACAAGTGGATAATGTGTTTTAATCATCCCGACTGACCAATGCTCTTGTTGCTTTGAAATGTATGTTGTTGGTATGGAAAGCTCTCCTTGCCCGTGGTATTTTACGAGTCTGGGAGTTAGGAGGAGGATGTTACTGAGTGCTCTCCGTCTTGAAGGGATGTCCAACGTGTCTGCCAAGGAGTTGTGTTGGCCTGGCTTTGGGGAGGGTAGCGGCTGCTGCTCTAAGAAGTTCTTGGAAACCTGTTTTTTTCATAACTTTCAAATTTACTTTAGTTGTTGGGGCTACCGTATGTAAATAACCCAGTCAAATTCGAATCATGTTTGCATAATTCACACCTCATGTCTGATGGAAGAAAAAGTGTTTCCTTAAATTAACAAAAATCTGTAATTATTTTCTTCTACTTGTTGAAATTGGAGAGAAAGGCATCTCCTTGAATTTTCTTCTTTGTATAATTTGCTTTTGCTGTTGTTTCAGAATAATTTAGTAATGTATTTGTTAGGAACTGGCAGCATCTGCTAATTTTCAGAGCTATCACAATGATGGTAACATAAAAACTTGAGGCCAGAAGTGGGGCCAACACCTTATTTGCAAGCATTCACATTTATTTCGGCACTAACGCTGCTCTGCTAGCAGAGGAATATCATGTTCAGCACAGTTAGAGTACAAAAATTTGGCCCTAAGCAATCATTTCTGCTGCATTGGGGTCAGATTGCAGAGCCTTTACTCATCCCAGTAAGTATTTATTAACCTTCGGAGAACAATGGCTGTAATGAGATTACCTGGGTAAGTGCTTATCCTGTTGGGAAGGAAGTTGCGGACCCTGAACTCACTTGTATTTTAGGAGTGGTAAGGAGGGCTCTTTGCTCCGCAGGTTGCTTTCCTACCTGTGCTGGCTAAGGGGAAGGTCCTCGGTAGGGCTGGAGGGCATCGCCACGGACCCCAGCCCGGGCTGGCGAGGAGTTAGCGCCTTTTGAAGCGTTGGTTTAGCTGTGTGTTGTCTTTCCTGGATTAGCCACACTGAAAAGGGGAAAAAGAAAAAAAAACCAAAACCCAACCAGTCGGTGTTTCGAGCAATGTGAACAAAGTAATTGACTATCAGTATCAAGAATTACTGCACAACCATGCAGGGGACAAGTCAGAACATACCTTGACAAAACCCTGCAACAAAGGGCCGCTCAAACACACCCTTGAGTCTAGGGAGCTGTAAATTGAGCTTTAATTCCAATGAAATACTTTTAGGCTTTGTGTGCCTTTTTGGTATCTACTCGCAGTGATTAAGTGCCACGCAGGAGGTGACTGAAGTCTCCAAAAAGAAGCAGCAAGCACCATGGTCTGCTGAGCACCGAGATCAGCGGTTCATATCGGTCCACGGCAAAGTGGCTTTAGCCTTCACGAATCACACGGGATTTCTCTGATTCCCACCTCGTTTTCCCATCCAGCTGTATGTACTTCTTAAAAAATTCGGGGAGGCGAAACAGCTCCTCAATCATCTTTTAGTGGCTGTTTTTCTCACAAGCAAGAAACAAAGAGGGGACCTTGTACCCTGCCATGTGAGTGCAATGATCTTTCTATGAGCAGCTCCACACCCATTTCTTCCTACGGGTTAGAGACACATTTTTGGCACTGGACACAGTAAGCGTTCCAACATGTTTTTAATCTGCAGCTCTCACGTCTAAAGGTCTGGTGTCGTGACTCTGGTTGCATGCACGTATTTCAAGGTACCCAAGCAGTGCAAAACGTGGGTAAAATACGGTGACACGAATTTAATCTGTTGGTAGGAGTTTGCTCGGTGTTTGTTCTGCCTGCCCTTTGGTGATGCTTTCTATGTCTTCAGTTTTTTCCTTGTGACACTACATGCTTCCTCTGGATTTCTAGGTATCTAGCGAAAGGCTAGTGATAGCACCCTGCTATTATTCCTAAATGCTGAAAGCTGTCAACTGCATTTGTGAGGCATGCAAAGTGAAATGCCTTTGGTTGTTCACTTTTTCACCAGCATGCGCTTAAATGATGAAACATGCTGCCAAAATCCACCAAACTCTTCCTGTTGACTTGGGTTTTGGATCAGGCTCCAAACTCTGATTTCATTCCTTCTCCATTTGCCCGAGACGCGGAGCATGCCAATTTATTTTCCCTCAGTTTTCTCCAGATGGCATTGCCACAGCCTGAATTCAACTAGCCTCTTGAGTTCTCAGATGCTTTCTCTTACGGGCAGAGCCATGGGAGCAAATGCGCTGGGAAGATCTCCCAGGTACAGGCTGTGGCCTTTGCATGATGCCTTCGACATCCGGAGATGCTGAGATGGCTACATATCGCTGTGTTTTACTCAAATACGCTGAGATGAGAACAGTACCCGTGGTGGAGCGGTGGGTGGGGAGGAGGGAGGAGGAGATGGATGATCCCTCTCTTGTTCTGGGAAGATTCAGCGGTTGCCCTTGGTCCTTTCACCTCCGCGGGGCCGTGTAAGGGTTACAGCATTTTAGACATTTCCCAAAGTGTCAGCGTTCGGAGCACCATTAGGAAGAGACTAGATGGATGACCAAAATGTAGGGGCAAAATAAATTAGGCAGTTCAGAAGCTGCAAACAAGTCATTTGCAGGGAATAACGAAGGCTTGCGGTTGCAAGACAGTCCCTTCTCCAGCCCATTGCAGCGATGTTTATAAATCAGGATAACAAAACAGGAGCCCTTATTAGGCCTGTGTGACATTAAAGGTGCGTTTAGCTGCAAAGCATAGCACTGGCTGCTGTAAAATCAGATGGATGCTTGCGCTACACTGCAGCCCGCTTGGAGATGACAGCAAGGCTGTGCCTTTGGGACTGTGTCAAACCCTCCTTGGGTGTTGCGTGTCCCATTGTGCAGAGAGGGGCTATTCAGCTCCCTAGGTGCAAGCCATGGTTTTTCCCATTTGTGGCTCTCTCTCGTTCTGCCTCCTGAGGCGTTGCTCCTTCCTCCTCTCTCTGCCTAACTTTCCCTGCCCTCCACTCCCTCTTGGATAGCGGCTGTCGTGTCTGGCACGTCCCCTATGCGCAGGCTGCCCGTAACTTTGTCTGTAAGGTCCCTGGCCATACCGAAACCCTGCCGTTATCTGCTTCATCCATCGCAGGCAGGGAAACCTAACTGGCTGGTGTAGGTGCTTGTAAGTGAGCGGTATTATATTACCCCACATAAATGTCACATTAATGGAGCATTATAACCAAAAGATGCTCGTAGATCACTCTAAACCATTTTAGGCATCTGTTACGCTTCCGCCACCTGATCTTCACCCATTCATTTGTGTTTGGGACGGGAAGGACGCTGTTGGGAGACAGAGCCTGGAGATATCCCGGGCAGAGGCGAGAGCGGGCCTGTGCAGTGGAGCAGCCCACCTGCCCAACGGGACCTCCACGGGTGTGAAGCCCGGCTCCACCGGCGCCATGTTGGCCGTGCTGGAAGAGGCGTAGCAGCGGAGTGCTGGGAGGGCATGCCACGGCTCGGCTTCGAAAGGGTGTTGATAGAAAGTGCTGACTTATCTGAGCTGGCTCAACGCCTTCTGAAAGTCTGGTGTAGGCAAGGGGGGAGCCCGAGCGTCGGCGCAGCCGAAAGCCCACGGTGCCTCGTCTGCGACGGCTTTCTAGATCACACCATGTAACACAGCCCAACAAAGGGCCTTTAAATCCTAGTCAAGAAGACAGACAATAGAAGGTCAGAGTTTAAAAGAGAAAGTGTGCCTCAGACTGATGTAATTCCCCTTCTCCCCCCTTTTCTTAGTGTGAATCCTTTGATATTTGAGCAGGGAAATCCTCTTTATCGGGAAACTCCACCTCCTCTTATCTCATACTCCCTCGAAAATGCTATCTGCTCTCCCGCCTTTCGTGCCTTCCAACCCGGTTTGCGGTGGAAACCTGCCCGCGCAGGCACCCTGCTCTCCTGTCCCTCTCGCCTGGTGGGCACGGCGAGGCTTGGAGCTCGACGCGGGGACTCACTGTAATCACTCTCTGGCTAATGACTCCCGCAGGGAGCCGTGCTTGCCCATCACGGTCAGCATCCTGGAAGGGGTGACCCCATGGGAGGGAAAACTATGAGACATCAGCCTGCCTTGCCCCACGTCTCTACCCGTGCTGGAAGAGCCTTTGTCACGTACTTTGCATTTGCCATCTGATAAAGAGGCCACTCGCTGCTGTGTTGTGCAGCGCCGCTCGGACGTATGGGGTCTGCAGGTGAGGCAACCTCGACCCGTCGTGACGCTGCCCTCGCAGCAGTGGCAATCACGTGACAAGGCATAGGTGGTGAAGCCTGCCCGTGTTTACGTTTTGGTCCAGCAAATAAAGGTCTCCCTCACCTACTTGTACTGTAGAGCGATATTTTTCATAAAAAATAAGAAACTAGGCATGTTGGGTGAGACCAGAGGTCCATCCAAAACAGTGTCCTCTTTCTGGCCGGGCCAGAGTGGCAGCCCTTGGAAGGAGCAGAAGACATAAAGTAGGCAGGGAATTACCCATCCCCTGCTGTGCTCTTTGTCTTTCCTCTCTGGCATCGTGGGTTGGACTAGAGCATCCCTGACTCTCCCTTGAGGTTATGCCCATCCCCTCTGGTTGCCTGCATATATTTTGCCTGAACTGGGACTTGGGAGGTTGCGTTACATTGATGATTGCATCAGATAAGTTGTGTTTCTTAACCTCCATGCGATGGGCTCCAGTAAGACTTGTTAGCGCTCTTACTTTGTTATAATAAACAATTGCAAAGCTGGGGAGAGGAAACATCCCTGTGCGTATGCTCAAAGCCGCTGGGTATCTCCATGGAGCTGTGACAGCTCTGGGGACCAAAGAGCTTCTGCTCTTCTCCTGCTCCATGGAAAATCAGATCATGGCTCTGACCTGTGCTGTTGGTAGTCACAGAGCACCAGGCTCTTCCACATGAGCAGGTTTTCACCTGGTGTAACTTGGTGGATGTCAGTAGGAGTATTCTCAAGGCATGCTTACTTAAGGTAGTGCAGAGGTGTGCCCAACGCATTCGTTTGAGTCCCTGTGCAGACATCCAGCTGGAGACAGTGACTGCTAAGGTGATACTCGAGGAGTTTCGTTCTTTGTGCATCCAGAAGAGCCAGTGAATGATCTGTGGTCACAGCCAGGGCAACCCCTGGGCGTGTGAATCGGATGGCATCGGCCTGGCCAATTTGCACCGCAGGATGTTCTAGCCCTGCAGACTTATCCCTGAAGTCGGATGGGAATGGCCACCGAATTTTTCTCCTTAAGGCATTAAAAGTGACTTTTTGAGTACGTTGGATTTTGTCATTCACATTGCCCTCACCTCTCCTGTCAGCCCTCAAACACACAGGGCCCGGGCAAGAATTTATGGCACTTCTCAGTAACGTCATACCGTCTTCCCAGGCTACGTCTATGTTCCTGCACTTCCAACTTCTCTGAGCCTGGAAAAGAGCTTGGCTGCGAGAAGGCTGTGTCCGTGAAATGGTGCAGAGTAGAAGGAAATGGTGTCATTAATTGTGCAGTTTATGTAGATTGTAATTCTTGCAGCTTTTAGTTCCAACCCAGATTAGCACTCCCTTAGCTTAAAATAACAAAAAGGGAACTGTCAGAATCAGAACAAAAATATTAGCACGATGAAACATGTTAACAGGTAGCCATTAGCACTTTATGTCTGCATGAATAATGTCTGTAAGTGTTTTATTGGTAACAGAACAGGGAGGATGGGCAGAAAATGGCATTTGTTTTCAAACTGGCACATTGCTTTAATTGCAATTTTTTTATTGTCGTTACTTGTCAGGGAAGATGTCTTCTTGGTCAGGGTAAGCTCTGGGCTGCGGAGGTGGCCTTGGGACCTGGCTGGGTTTCAAGTACAAGCCTTTTGCTAGAGAAAGAGGAAAAGAGCAGATAGTCTGGACAGGATTTGTTATTACCCTTATTTTGCTGTTAAAATGTGTGTAAGGTACCCAAGTCGGAAAGAAGTGTGAGGGGATAGGCGCGGCACAGAGCAAAATGTGGCTAACATCTGGGGAGGTGCTGGTCAGTCCAGGTACGTGAGATGTTCTGCTGCCAAGTCACGGAGAAGTCCCAACACTGAGGGCAGCTCCTGGTTGCACAGATGCTTTGCTGGTTGCCGTTTGACTGATCCTTGACGGTCATTCCTGAGCGGCAGCATCCAGCAGTTGCTTAAGGGAATGGCAGACATTTACTTGCAAAATTAAAACAAAAAAGAATAAAGAGGAAAAAAAAAAAAGGAGGGGAGGAACCCGGCAAATATTAGCACCAGAAATTAATTAAGGAAAATCCTTTTGGTTTGTTGATGTGCTGAGGACTGCGGAGGAGAGGCCATTGCTGCTCCCCACCAAGCAGCAGCATGTGCCAGCTCGGACGGCTGGAAGCGACTCCCGCACCACTTAAGCTGCGTGGTCTTCCCGAAGAACCCCGAGACCTGGCGCAGCCCTGCCCGTCTCTATTTCCACCCTCTTTTACCATCCAGCTGGCGCTTCCTCCATCGCACAGAGTTCTCCGGCATCCCGCTTGTGCTGATGTGGAGGTTCTCAGAAAAAAAAAAATTAAAAAAAAATGATGCATGCCGTCGCCAGCTCCTATGGACCCTTCCTGGTGCATCCCTTGAAGAACGTGCCTTGTAGATGTTTTGTTTGTGTCTCAGCAACTGGCAGCCCTTCTTGTTTGTGGAAATGTCAGACCCTGCCTCATTATTGACTGCGCGGCTGGATCTACGTGTCTCACTGCTGGCGAGGAGCTGGCCTGGGGCGAAGCCTTTCTTCCACCTGCCTCTCTCTGCCTGTTTTCGAGCCCGTGTGTCGATGAACATGAGTTACCTCCTATTTCTTATTTATAGAAGGTTTTTTGAGGGAGTCAGCCCACCAACAGTTGGTGTTTTAGGTTGGTTCTCTGCGGTGAAGAAGCACTTAGCAGTTGTTCAACTACTTTTGTTGGTGATTTTGGGTTTCTTGTGACGTTTTGCTTGCGGGTCTATGTGTGGACATGGGTCCTGATGTGGGGAGGGACATTGGGGCCCCCTGTGTAGCCTAAAAGACTTGAAAAATCTCTAACCTGGGTGCAAAATGTGCCTTTTTGGAAAAACTTTTAATCCTTCCTTCCTTTCTGCCTTCCTTCCTGGAGAAAATATAACAGCGCTGGCAGTCGTAGCATGGTGTCTTGTTCTTTTCTTACGGGAGCGCTAGATTAATGGCAAAAACATGGCCTGGACGCTGCTCTACGTTCTTCAGAAAAATCTGTTTGTTTGTTTTTCCCCCTCTGCTCTGGTGTGGCTGACGCGAGGACGGTTCCCACCTTTCTGCCATATGTTTTCGGGTGGCTGAATTCTTGCAAGACGGTAGCGGGGTTTGCACCTGGGCAGCCGAGGGCTGCGGGCAGCTCCGTGGGTCCCACGCCGCCCGCCCTCCCAAAGCCATGCGGCAAGCTAAAATGATATTTTCATCCCCCAGCCCTTACGAGCTTTTTAACCATATGCACCTTCACTAGGTTTTAACTCTTTTTGGCTCAAATCTAAGCAGCTTTAATCAACATAAATGCTTGCGGTGGGTATAGGTTGCTGCATTTAATAAAGGGTGAGCTTTTTCCCCCCCTTTTTCTTTCTTTTCTTCTTTCTTTTCATCCCTTATTTTGCATTCTGCTGCGCTCGATGAGCGTTTAATCCCTGCCCTTCTGTCTGTTGAGATATTATGTTTTTTTAATAGTGCTTGTTTATGACTAAGGTCAAAGACAGTATTTCAGAACAAAAATTAGACTTAGTTCATAATTGAGTACATATGTATGTTACTGTTTATTTTTATAGTTTGCTAATTTATTTTTAAACAACTCGGTTGAGCCAACATGTTTATAGGTCTGTTTATCACATGTCTTGCCAGTCGGAGTGCTAAAAGACACATGCTTTTCAATAGCACAGATCCGAAGTTAAATTAGATAATACCGCCAGGTAGCAATTTAATTACATTAATTGAATGTTTAGGTTGAAATGTAGTTTTGCAAAGGCTATAATGGAATACATTTATAAGTGTCTGCATATAAATCTTGGCATTTAAAATGTTATTCAAGCCTGCTGGCGGGGAAATGCAACTCCACTGAGTGTTTTTGAGGGAGAAATGGGGTACTTCACCACAAGTACTGAAGCGCCTGTGCTTGCAGTCGCTTTGGGTTTGGGCACCGTCCCGGCTGTTGGTGCAAAATTCCGGGTGTCCCTTCCATCCCGTGGCAGGAGCTCATGGGGAGTTACCTGGTCGGGTGGCTGCGTGGCCTGATCCGGTACTCCGGGGTCGGAAAAACAGCCGTCCATCCGAGTCGTGATGGAGAGATAAGGGGTGAGCCGATGCTTTGCAGGAGGGCAGAGCACCGCACGTTAGCCAACATGGAGAAAATGTTTGTCCAGCTGAAACCAAGCCCTCTCGGACGTGCACCGAGCGATTTCCCAAGCTTGCCAGCTGCCGTACCGGATTGTACCTGTGGGCTCTGGCTGCAGGCTGCCTTCCCCAGCCGCGGAGCTGCAAAACAGCCTTTGAAAGCCAGCTCGGAGGAAGCACCGCCGAAGAGCAGAAGCTGTGAATGAACCACGCTCTCCAGGCCGGATGGGGATTTAATCCTCAGCGTAAACATTTTCAAATAACGTATTGTCAGGAGAGGGAGAGGGAAAATTCCTCAGTTTGACGGTGCCCAAGAATAGCAGGCTTGGTTAGGAAAGGACGGGAGAAACTGCTCTGGCGCCGTTTGGTTTTGCTTACACCGGTGGCTTCTGCATGCACCTATTTCCAAGCAAAATATGAAAATTCTGACATTTCTGTCAGGAGCAGGTCTGGGCTTTTTGCAGCTCTCTTTTAAGATCCGGAGAGCTGAGCGAGTTTGGTTTCAAAAGAAAAAAATCATATAAATAAAAGGAGCGGGAGGTCATAGGTGGACTTTTATCAGGGCTCAGGGCTAGATAAGGGATAACCAGAGGAAAGTCACAGCTTGTGCAACATTCTTGTGCCACGGTGGGCGATCTCCTTTGGGGTTTCTGCATGCTGGGAGGGATGGAGGGGGAAGAGGGGGGCCATATGCAAGACCCAAACACCCGGGCGGTGGGAAGCGTTCGGAAATAAGCTGATGGCGAGCAGGCCCCTGGCATTTCTCAGGCTCTTGTATTGCAAACAAGCCAGGAAGAATGCATTGGGCTCAGCACTGGGGTGTTTCCATCTGTTTTGTACATATACGCGTGTGTGGGGACTCGGAGCCTCTTCCCTGGTGCTTGTTGGGGTTGGGATGGTCAACTGAGGTGTTTTTCCCCAAATCACACCTTTGCTGAGTAGGTGATCTCTCCAAACGCTCATCCCCAGACCAGACATGGCTGAGGCAGGGGCCTGGGGGTAGCAGGAGTAACTGTGCTGGTCCAGGTCACCACGGACCTTCTCTGAACAACCCAAGGCTTTAACAGATGGCTGAGGAGTAGTCGTGTTCTTCTACCCAGTCTTACTCATCGCTTTTTCCAGCGTGTAGCTTTTCTGCTCGGGCTTTGCTCGGACCCAAGTTTCATCCTGTGGCCTTTTGTGCACCCGGCATTAGGTCCCAGACGCTGTCTGTGGGAGCCCTACCCCGGCCTCACCACGCCCTGGTGGCCCGAGCCAAATGTCCCCACCAAACTCGTCCGAGACCGCCTGCAGGACCCGTCACTGCTCTGGGCTCCTGTGCCTGCAGTGGGGCTCGGAGCGCGTCTGGCACGCTCCCGGGTGAAGCCTTCCGCTTAGTTTCCCTTGCAAAGCACCTGATAAAAATGCACAGAAACTGTTCGCTGCTCTGAACCCAAACACAGCAAGTGGGGCCAACCGGGGCATCTCCTCTAGATGAAAATGTTGATGTAGATACAGCCAGTGGTGCTCCTGTGTGAATGCAAAACACCCCCACAGATGAAAGGAAGGGATTTTTTCTGGTTGTGGAGGCTAAGTGAAGTTTCCTGATCCAGGCAGGAGATTTCCATCCCTGTGCAAGAGGTTTTCATGAGTGTGCCTTCACTAATGGCTGGAATTGAGGCGAGACGTGAGAACAGACAGAGCCTGGGGGAGCAGAAGGAAATGCCATGGTCCACGCCTGCACAAGCCAGAGGAATTAGTAGGTGAAGAGGAGTGTGTGTGAGGAGTCCGTAGGAGCATTGGCACAGTTCCCGGTGACTGGCCTCGTGG
The DNA here is from genome assembly GCF_011004875.1 of Balearica regulorum gibbericeps. NCBI lineage: Eukaryota > Metazoa > Chordata > Aves > Gruiformes > Gruidae > Balearica > Balearica regulorum. The sequence goes on from NC_046186.1 coordinate 122,560,328, forward strand.
TTTAGGTGGTGGGTGCCTGCTTCTTCCTCAACCTGTGACAGTTTTTACCTATACTATGCCTCTTGTTTCCCCCTGCTCTTGAAGGACAGGCACGTGGTTCCAGCCCCATGCCAAAGGACAAGTAATGTTGAAACCTGGGTTCTCAACTTGAGGTGCCCCTAGTGAACCTGGCGTCTGGGGCGGTCGTGGGTGGCGTTTTCGGAAAGTCAGACTTTCTAGAAAGCCCTTAGGATGGAAGAACCCAAGAGCTCCAGTTTCTTCTCCATCTTTCAAATGAAAGGTGGGTTCCCTGTGCGTCCTGATGGACCTCTGTGGTGGCACCCGGCCTTATGGGCCAGCTTCTGCTGAAGAAATACAACGCAAAATGATTACTGGACATGCTTTGAAGCACGTACAAAAATATTTAGCTCTGTTAATAGCATTTGCTTTCTTTTCCTCTTTCTTTCCCCACCAATCTATAAAGCTCAGGTTCTTTGAGGGCCTGATTTGCATGCAAGCGTGGGGCGGACGTTTGTCCCCTCGTTTGGTAACTTGTGACTAACTGTCTTAAAAAGCTCTTCTCAGCGGGGTTTTCCTATCCCCTCTCTTTTTAGCTGAAAATAAGTGACTGATTTAATTTTTTTGTCTTACAAAAGCTCACCTCTGGCCCAAGACCAACCAGGGAGTTTTTCTGCTGCAAACTAAAAATATTCCAAAACCAGAGGGTTTCAATGAAAGTCTCAACGTAAAACTGAAGTTACAGCGGCCACCACCAGGTGATTACCATAATGCCGAGCACTTATTGCTCAGCTCAAGGTTTCCAAACGCTTGGGAACGATTCCAGCTTGTTTGGGCTCGAGAACAAAACCTCTCTGAGATGCCGCAGCCAGGGTGGAAGGGATCCAGGGAGCGGCGGGAAGCTGTGCAACACCGTCCCTGCGCTGAAGGCTTGTTTTAACGGCTAAAGTTAACGAGAGCATCCCATAGCGTTGTGGTAGGAATGTTTGCAGGTTGAGTTCAAAGCACTTATTTAAAAATGATCAGTCATGGCCTAAAAGCTGCTGTGCTTACTTATTTTAGGAAGGAGAGTGAGAGGCAGGACTGCTGTATTAAGGATGCTGAAGTGGTACCTGCTTTAGGATTAGATTGCACTCTTTTTTTACATTGGAGGGCATCTTCCTTCACCCCCGATTCTGCTGGCGTCGTTGCGAACAAACCCTTCGCCGTTGACAAAGTTGGTGTCACAGAGAAGGGCTGCGTATGCCCTTTTTGGGGTTCGCAGAGGTTTATACAGTCTAAGGCACGAGAGTCGAGCGCGGGAACAGATAAACATGCTCTGCCGATCATCTTCTGCTCTTTGTTTCGTTCGCAGTGGGGTCTGTGTTTGCGGAGATATTTTTTTTTCCCCCCGAGTCTTTGAGGGTAGTCCACTTAAAGGACTCATGGAGCTGTATTTTCTTTACAGTAATGAGACAGCGTGACATACCAGTCGTGGGAAATCTGATAGACTTGTGAGACCCTAGGAGGGTAGAAAATTACTTAATTTACTTTGTGTGCAATAGTCTTAATTTTCAACTATTTGAACAACTGATTGCTGGGGCAATCATCAGATCTTCAGAGTTAAGATGTTTCCTGCTGGAACTGAACATTAGCTAAATCAGCGGTGGCTGGGGATGGCAAAACGGAGCGATTGCACGCGTCCATCGGGGGCTAAAGAGAAGATTAAAATGAAATCACTGACCCTGAGCTGCAATGCTTTTTATTTTTCGGGAAGGGTGAGACAGGTGAAGCTTACCTGGTCTGATGGTTAATTACCCAGGTGGGGACCTGGGGCTGCGTGGCTCCGGCGGTGGCTCCGGGAGGTGGGAGCAGGGTCTGGTTTCGTTCCGAGCGGGTGAGAAGCCCTCTGCTCGGTGAGTCCCCGGTATTTGCTCATTGTGAGTAAAAAGCGATAAAATCTAGCAGTGGAATTATGTTATGTCTCGGGTGCTTTCTTTCCAAATTAGTAACAATCCTATGTGTCTTTGACCCATTTCGCAGAGATGGGGGGCTGGATTCTGCTGCTCTTTTTTATTTGTAAGCAGCCGGCTGAAGCGAATGGACCTTGAGTAAAGGGATTAGAAACTGGTCCTTCCTTAGAGTTACATGTTGGAGACCTTGTGCTGTGAGCGAGTCCTTCCTTGAACCAGTTTTCCCATTGATTTGGACGAGAGATGCCTCGCGTAGGTACCTACTCATCAAGAAACTTGCCGTTTAGCTCACGGGGACGGAAATAGCAGCAGCATCATAAGTGCTCGCATGGGGAAGGGCGATGGGACCTGCTTTATTCGTCAAGATCGAGCTTGTACTGGAGCAAAAATGACAGAGGACTTTTCATTATGAAAACAGTATATGCTGCTGAAAAAAAGTATTTGTAATTGTTTAGAAAGGAAAACGGGCATGAATATTAACAGACCTTTTCCTGCCTTTCTGTGCCAGCGGAAAATTAAAAAATTCAGTGTGAAAGTATTTTCTTATTAAAAAAACCCCCAAACTGGACTATAAAATGCAATACTAATTTCTGAAGGCTGAGAGCTGCATGAGTGAGAATATTTAATTACAGGCAAAGCACAAACATTTTCTAGTGAGCCTTCGTTGCGTTAATAATAATTAATTAATTCCTTGGCTAAAACGTACGTCCTGCTTGTGTTCTTTCAGTGGGCTGGGAATCCGATCCTACTTTTTATTTTATTTTGCTGACAGCCGCCCGGCAAGTAGGGACGGTAGAGGATGGAGACTATTTATATAAACACAGAGGCTTTACGTTTCGCTATGTAGGTGGTTACGATGGGGTTGCACGGTTTTGGTGAGCAGACTCCTGCAAACAGAGGCGAGGAGCAGCAGATCAGCTGATTCAGGGGGACCGAGCATCTGACTGCTGCGGCGATAAGTGTGTCTGTACAAATATTTATACAATCCCGATAGTCTTTTGAATTGCATTATTACAACACAAAAAGCTGTCAGATTTCCAGGGTTTCCGAGGCGTCCTCCTTACGGCTCGCAAACATTTTGTCAGTGGACGCGAGCGAGCTCTGCTCGTGCTCGGAGCTGGCTGGACCCGCGCCATCGCCCAGTCGGGAGCAGGATAGGTGCCGAGCCCATGCAGCACCCAGCCCGAGCTGATAAGCCCTGCGGAGAGGCTGGCTATATTAGTTCAGGCTTAGCGCTGAATTTCTGCAATCACGTGGCACCGGGGCAGACTCGGAGCAGCCGCCGAGTGAGATTGTGGGCTGGATGAGCTCGGGGCCACCTGCAAAGGGGGGTGACGGGGTACCTCCTTGCGTTTGGGAGCCATGTTTTAATGCCAGGCTGCAAACTCCCACTTTATCCTGACATGCTGCTCCTCCCTGGCAGAGGGTCTGACCCCAAGTCTGCGGCTGACTGTGGGAGGCTTCCTATCGACTGAACGTCGCATCAGGCCCCCGATAGGAAAACGACAGTTGTCACCCAAAAAGACAGACTGGGAGGCTGTGGTGGTTTACGCCCGGGTGGGGTACAGAGCCAGATGGAAATGGATTTGGACTAGGCGTACAAGTGAAGTCATCTTGTGCCTTTTCTGCTGGAATATCCGCGTGGGGAGGTAGCCCAGTGTTGCTGACGTGTATGGTTTGACGGTGGTTCTCGCCACATCTGTGTTTTTTTCTTAAAGCCTCCTTGGAGCTATGGGATTACGGGTTCCTACTGGCAGTCTGGGATAAAACTTGAAAATGGGACTTCAGTCCCACTTCAGATCAAATATACACAGGCAAGGTTGACGCTGCTTGCTGCAGTGAGGCCGAAGGGATTATTCCAGATCTACAAAACCAACAAGAGTTTGAGTCAGTGGTAGGGAAGGCTGGAAGCTTCATGAAAGTTATTTGAATAGGTCGAACGCCGTCAGCGGAAAGAAGCGGCTGTTCCGGAGCAGGGTCGGAACAGATCGGTAGCTGCCCCTGCCCTGGCAGAGAAAGCCCCATATTTTCACGTGCTGATAGCAGTTACGTGTCCTGTTGCACACTTATTTGTAAGATTAGGAGTTTGGAAAATGTTTGCAAGGTTGTGAAACCGGAATCCGGGGCTGCTGTGGGTCTCCTGGTGTCTTTCAGCGTCACAGCTCAGGATAGTTGTTTTTAGGGATGAGTGTGTATCCTCAGAGGTTTCAAAGGAGCGGGCGCTTCTAGTGCAGCATTTGTTCGCTTTTAGGGCACGTTTTTCCCCAGGGAAAGAAGAGTAGCAATCCCTTGATCAAAGAAACAAAGCAAATTGTTGTGGAATTTCTGCCTAACAGTAATTAAGTTTAAAAAAACCCCCAAACATGGTATATAATTTATAAATGAGTCATGCAAGCCTCAGCTCTGGCCTCCTCGAGCAGCGTCTGAGATGTCAGGTCCAGCGGCTGGTGGTCAAGCAGCCTTTTACGTTAGGAAGCAGCGAGCAGCGTCTGTCCTTGCCGGCAGCCCCACTGCCTGGGACCCATCGCTGCCCAACGAGAGCAGAGCCACGAGGCTATTTCATCCGCATCCCCTCTGCTCCCGCAAGCGCGCTGCCTTGGGCAGGTGAGACGGACGCAAGAAAAGGCTCGAGTGAGTCAGGAAGGGGGAAATTGCCTCCTGATGCTCCTGCTAAGGATTAAAGCCAGGTTTTCCACGGTGGCTGGTTAATTCGGCGGTACTGCTGTGTTGGCCCCGCTCCTGCAGCACCCGGCGCCGCAGCCATCCCTGCTCGCCCAACTGGCCAGTATCGCTGGATGGACCACGCACAGCGCAGCAATGTGGTTAGCCAGATAACGAGGTCATTAACCCTGTTTTTCTGCCCGCGTTCTAACAGGAATAGCCCCGTTCCTGAAATTTCACCAGCACGCGTTATGTCAAAATCATTTCATTCGGCCATGAGATGCGGATTGCTGTTGTGCCTGGCTGCGGCGGATGGGATGGGGTAGCTCCCCTCCCTCCCTCCAGAGTTATTCGAGCTGTTGTGGGGCAGCACCGTGCGCAGAGAGGCTTTGCCGGGACAGGGAGGATTGGGGCTGGTTTTCTGGAAGTAGTGGGGTAGTGCTTAAAAGTGCCTCATCGGCTTGGGAGGGCTGCACGTGTTTCCCTGGCAGCCTCTTTTAGCTTCCAGCGGGGATGTGCTCTGCGACTTCAGCATCCCAGCTTCAGAGCAGGCAGACGGAAGCAGTAAGTCCTAAGGGAAAGTTTAAGGAGGCATTATTAATTTCACAAAAAAGAAAAAGTCTATGCAGCTTATTGCTCAATGTATAGCGTAGCTCTCTTGACCAGAAGCGTTTTGTTTGGTGTCTCGTGGGCAGCGCAGCTGGAGTGGGCAGGTTTTGAAGTGGTCAGCTGTCCCTCTTGCTTTTTCCTCCACAGTAGCTCTGTCCCTCTCTGGACGAGCATAGTGGTGCAGGACTTCTTCATCTCGAGCCCCAGAAGCGGTGACTGTAGGGAAACACCGATTTGGTGGGATTTCAAAAGTTCAGCTTTAGAAAAGCTGGGAAAGCAGGTGCTTAAAACTTAAGTTGAAGTTAAAACTGTGGGATGTACAGCACAAGGCACACGCACATCAGCTGTGTTTGTAGCCCTGCAGCGGGTTACAACCCACGCGGGTCTGATCCTGATCACCTCCATCTCCTGCTGAGGTGGGCACGTTCCACCAGAGCTGCTGCAAGAGGACAGGTCCTATCCCTTGGCTCCCGTTTCGGTGTCTTCCAAGTCTGTCCCTCGGCCTTGGGGAAACACGGCAGCGGTGGGATCTCCGTAGAGCTGGAAGCACAGACAGCAGCGAAACTGGCAGGTAGACAGAGTCCAGAGGGCCTCATCCTGCCCCAAAAGCGAGGGACCCAGGATCGGGGCTGTAGCCTCGGTACTCTATGAACAAAACCAAAATCTCCATCTGAGTTTTGTGGTTTGCCCCTGCATACTCGTATCCCACAGAGACCTTATTACAGCGCCCGCACAAGCACTTCCGCGGGGTGGAACTAAAAATGTACACGTGTGCTTGCAAACGTGCGTGTATGTGAGTGGCCTCGGTGCCGAAACAGTAAATATGCTTTAGGAAATCGCCTTTAATCGCAGCAAGAGCTTTTCTTCTCCTTAGCTGGTGACGGGGGTGTGGGGGGAAGGACTAGAGCCGCTTCGGCCGGTTTCTCCGTCTCTACCTGGTGCAGGGGGTGGTGACGTCCGCTCCTGGGGACGTCTTGGTGACAGCTGAGCTGGCACGTGCTGTTCAAGGGCCAAGTGTTGTTACGACTTCGCAAGGAACTTTTAACTCATCTGTGTTTATTAAGGAGCGTCTTCCATCAGTAACGCGTGCCCGGGCGGACAGACGAACAGGCGGTAGGATCCTGCAGCAAACTCCGCAGGCCGCAAACCCAGCCGCTGCCCAACGCGTTGCCTAAACAGGCAGATGTCAACGTTGCTCAACGCGACGAAGACCTGAACGTCTGTTTATTAACGGATAAGATGGTCAGGCCGGTGTAGGGTGCGCGAGCCGGCCTGTGCAACTCCTGTGGTTTCCAACCGTACTTATCGAGGGAGGGGGCTGCCTGCCCAGGGAGGGTGTTTCCTCTAATCGGTAACTTCACATGCCAATGGCAGGCAGATGTGCAGGGGGCGAAGGCTCGGCTTTTTCATAACAGCCGCTTTCACCGCGCTCGGGGAAAGGAGTCATCTAAGGCAAGGCTCGGGAGTTCGAAAGAAACGTTTTGCTCGGGAAAAGAGCAGATGAGTAAATTTTCCCCAAAAAAGGGTAGGAGCAGGGACCTCACAGCCACCCCCTTGGCCATCAGTTTTCACCATCCAACATAGAAGGGATTGACTCATCCCGGTATTTCCTAGCAGTAAGTTTAGCTCCCAAAACCCTTCCCTGAGTCCTTCAGAGGTTTCTCCTATTGTCCACCCTCCGGCCCTGAGACACCGCAGGCAGCACATGCGAGATGGTCCTGGGCTCAATTTAATGGCATCTCTCCCACTTATCAGACTATATAATAAATATGGCTTGGGGGGGGGGGGGGGATTTTTGGGGAGGGGTGGTGAGACGGGCGGTGAATGGGGAGGCCAGACACCATTGTCTGGCAAGAATGCGAGTCCCCGGGGGCGAGCGTGCCTGGGCTCGCCTTCCAAATTGTCCTGGCATCAATTCCCCCCTCCTTTTCGGGATTTCCTCCTCCAGCCGGGGTTTTGTTTCGGAACAAGCGTTGGTCAAACAAGCTTTTGTTTGCGGTCAGTCGCTTGGCACACATACACCACTTCTGGTGGGGGGACAATGAGGAAGCTGTTTCGGGGGCAGCTGCGGTGGGACTGAAAGGGAATACTGATGGAAAGAGGGCGCGGGGAGGAAATGGCCGGGGTGGAAATTAATTGGGAGGATCTTACGAAGTCCGGGTGCTGCAGCTAGGTTGGGAGGGTGGCGGGGAGTCCTTCGATCCGGCTGCCTCACCCCGCTCGCTGCCTCGTGCCGGTTTGTATTGCTTTTCCCCCAGGATACCCTGCCTCGGACCAGCGAGAAAGTTGGACAAAATATTTGCGATGATGCATCTAAAAAGCTTTCTTTCAGGAAGAAGTAAACTATTTACAGCAATAACAGAGTTTAAAAGGAATTATATAAGTGAGACTGACTTCTTTGTCAGCAAAAATTGCGGCAAAACCTGTTCATAGATGACATTCTCTAAATGACATTACGTACGTATGTCCTTTCTTTCACATTTCCTGTAATCCTGTTACGGCATTGTCCCATTACCTCAAGCACTGTCATCTTTAAATGCTGTCAGATCTTAACTGGGTGGCCAAGGACATCGGAAAAGGATCGAGGTGAAGCTGATGGCAACTTCAGACCAGCTGCATATAGGGCCATCTCCCAGCCTGCCCCCAGATGGGGTGTTTTCTGATAAAACATTCAGGTAAAGTGATGATTCAAGGACTTTTACATCTTTTATGGAGCTGCCCCGCCCATCACCACGGCATCCAGCACCTTTTTTGGGGAACACGGCGGGACGGGCGCAGACGGGGTGTTGGAGGTGCTGGGGGTGGTGGGTGCTCGCCGTGTGCTCGCTGATGCTTGTTGGGAAGTGCTCCCGTCCCCGAGAAAACGAGGCCCCGGAGGCAAGCGGCTGGGAAATGCCCCTGTGAGCACTCCCTGTACGGCCTTCACGGCCATTTGCAAAGCATGCCGAGCTCCTCGGACTTAAGGTGTTATTAAGCGCAACATCTGGGTGTTAATTGTTACTAACGTTATTGCTCTCTAAAAAATGACGTGAGGCCAATTTCTTTTACTCCAACCGCGAATGCGCCACTGTGGTTTTTCAAAAAAGCTGTGAAACGTGACAGCAAATGGGAGGATTGCGACTTCTGCCATTTACCTGCTGAATATTTGGGCTTTTAAGCCCGAGGAGTGGGAAAGCATTGGCGTCAAAGCAGTAGCCTTTTTAAACTGGCAGCCCCTCTCGTCAGCTTATAATAGAGATGATGATAATTGCCAGCTCTGGGGGCAGGAACTGTCATTTTGTTATCTCTGGGTGCAGTGCTGCGCTCGGAGGGGCTCCGGTCCCCCGTGGCAGCTGCCAGACCTGGCTGCAGTGCAAATAACAGCAGCCTTGAACCCCAAATGCTCGCTGCAGACAAAAGTCTGTGGTCAGGCACACTGTGATGTATTTAGTTGCCCGTCTTCAGCCCCACGAGCCGGTTTTCCCGAAAAGCAGAGCTGCCCTGTGGGGAGACTGTAGGTTGGCAACGAGGGTGGCGATGCCAGTGGGGACCAGCACGTGGCTTCCCGGTGAGTTGTCCCGGCTGCGTGGATGTCGAAATGCTGCTGGCAGGGCACAGCGTGCCCCGCGTTCTCCTGCCCACCGGGATGCACAGCAGCAGATGCGGGCTGACTTTCCCAGCGTAAGCAGGTGATGGAGGTCCCAGCCCCCTTATCGGATATGTCGTCACAGAGAGAGGTGAAGAGGCGGAAAAGGAAGACTCGTGGATGAAGATCAGGAGAGCGGCTCTCTTCTGAACAGCAGCCGCGTTCGTTTGGCCCAGCACAAGGGTTAGACAGCACCAAGGCTCAGAGTTTTGTTCCAGTGATGCTAAAGAGCAGGGCTTGGATCCCCAAATCTTCCCACTAAAAAATAACAGCGGAACAGCCCATGGAGTAAGGGGGCGTTTGTCCCAAGAAAGGGAATCATCATATGGCCGTGTAGACTACGCAGATTATTCACTTAATCAGTCCAGATTAGGGTTTATTTTTATCACTATCTGTTACTGGTATCTAATTGCTGGCAGTTACAACATTTAATTGCATTTTCCTGTAAGAAAATGCTTATCTTGCTAAAAGATGGGATTCTCTACAATCAGTTTCATATGCTTAGAAACTCTGGTTTCCATTTCATCCTTTACCATTGATGCAATCTTAATTTATCCTCTAAGGCCGGTCCTCCGGTCTTATCTTCCGCCAACCCGAGGCCGTGAGCGGGCGAAAGTCTCCAGGCCAGCTCTTCCCAAATGAGTGCCGTCCTCACCTGCCGGTGGCTCTGCCCCCTTCTCCTGCGTGGAGGGAAAAAGCAACCTGCAAGATATGCTGGAGCCATCTCATCTCGCCTTGCATCCCACAGCCCTCAGCGGGGCTCTCCCTCAAAGGTCTTGATCCGACGCTCCTGAACCGGCCACGGTTTGTGCGTCCCTGCTCCCTCTGGCTGTTAAATAGATGCTGGAGGAGAGATTTTCTCTCCTTTCTAAATCTCTTAATAACTGAAGACTTGGGTGTCACTGACTGCACTCAGTTCACTGTGGGTTTTTTTTTTTTTTTCAGTCATAGCTTGGGGTTTTTTTTTTTTTCCCCCCTATAGGCACAGGAACCATTTATAGCCGAGGTGGGCCGAGTTTGCAACTTATTAATCTCTCCCTTGCATGTGGGTTGAAAAGAGACACCATGCCTTTATCAAAAGCCAGGCTAGCACAAAAGCCTATGCAAAATCATCATCAAATCCTATTAGAGGTGGAAAATATCTCTTAGATCATCTCATTCATTTCCCTGCCAATGCTAGACTGTTCCTGAGAGTTAATTTTCTAGTGTCTGCCGCCGACTCCCCGTGTGACTGCAGGTCTGTCGTCTTGCCTTTGGGTTGTCGCTGTACCTTCCACTCGTTTCCTTGCATTTCCAAACAAGCCTCTTTCTGTTTGGTGCTTGCTGCTGTTAGTATCTGCCCTACATTACGTATTATCAGTGGTTTCTACTCAGAGAGCATCACCAGACCTCGCCTGTGGCTGGGACGGGGCGTGCTGGGTGCTCGGGGGAGCTCGGGGAGCACCGTCCCCCGGACAGGGGCTCCATCCCCTGCAGCCACCGCTACCTGCCGCAGGCTTTGGGGCAATGAACGTCTCGAAGGGAGGTTTCCCCTCCCGCAGTCATGACGGTGGGTTCGACGCGAGCAGGTTGTCCCCTGTAAAGCGCTTCTCCCAACCTCTGCCGGCGCCACCTTCGATAAACTCCCGCCGCAAAGTCCTGGGCTGGCTGTGACATCCACTCGGCAGGGGAGAAAAAATAATAATAATAATTCGTAGCGGATGCTATTTATAGCATTAAGCAAATGCAGATTTCATCAGGAGGAAACAGCGTGTAAGAGCGGAGTAACCTTACTTGTAACTTCCCGCCGGCGCTGGCGGCGGTGATTGAATTCCCCGACACGGCGAGGGTCTGGGCAGCGCTGCCAGCGCCGGGAAGGTCAGTTCGGCAACTGTCACCCGGAAAGCATCAAAAGCACGAGCTGTCGATAGTGACCCGCATTTGCAGAAAATCTGAGGGCTTTCTAATTAACTGAAGATCTCTAAATTAGAGCGAAGCCGCTCGACAAGCCTCCTCGTACGCCTTAAGTGTCAAGGCTCAGCTGATCGCCGCATCTAACAAGCGGCTGATTTTTAACAGTAGCTCCGAGACTCAATCAGCTCCTAATGGCTCCGTTTCAAAACGTTTCAGTGCATTTTTCATCTCTTACTCTGGAATTTATGCTCTTTGTTCTATGCTCAAATGTTCTGGCGCTTTTCCTTAATTTCAGGCTTCTGCCTTGCGACGGCTCCTGTGCCCTAACTAGGCAGCTCAGCTCTTGCCTTTCCCCGCACGCGATGTTCTGCCGCGGCCGCTCGCTCTGCTTTCTAATCAGGAAGTTTCAGAATTTCCCCCTTTCTCTCCCCCTGATGTACAGGCAGCGCTGCGGGGTCCGGAATTTCATAACTAGAAGGAAACCCACGTTTAAACAGACCCCTGTGTAATAAGAGCTGAAAAGTGGTTTTATTTCAGCTTTAAACCCCCTCTCTTTAAGGCAGCGAACGCAGTTTGCAAATGCACCTGATCTTGACCTCCGCTTTTATGCAGCGCCGCGGATTTGGGCGCCGGCCCTCCTGATTTACGCCATGGCAAATGAGATCAAACCCTTATTTCAGCTGTATTCACAGCGGTGTAAGGATAGGTACGTTTAAACTGAGGGCTTCGAGCTGCTGGGAAAAGGACGGGGGGATCTTTCCCGATGTGTAACTCCCATGCCGGTAATGAGACCCACGTGAGGCATCCTCGGGAAGGCGGCGGGATAAACTCCTACGTAAGCAGTGATTAGAAATGGGTAAATACTGTCGAGGAAGGTAGAGAGTTAATCAGCAACTCTTTCAGACTTCTCCACATGTGTTTATGTTCAACCGCTTATCCATAGCTTGGCAATTATTCACCTGAAATAGAATATAAATCCCGATGCCTAATTTTTCTTCGAAAAAATTCACCAGGTAATCAAATCTCAGAGTGCATATTCTATTCCGGTGGTTTTATCAGTAAATCAAATTTTTATCATTTATCAGCAAAAGTTAGATTTAAGCGTCCTCACTGTAATGTTTGAAAGATGAACATTTGTTTCAGCGGGTACTGTGCCAATCAATAATCTTCCAGCTTGACTCAGCTATCAATTATTGCTGCAATTATTTGTCTAGTTGGATATTTAAAATGTCATCAGAAAGAGATGATTACATATTCCAGAAAGCAAGGCACTGTATAATCAGATGAACTGAATCCAGTTAAATGTAGTGTGGTACTAACCTGTCCTTCAAAGCTGAATTCTGCAGCCGCGACTGAAACAACAGCTTTCCGCATTATTGTAAGGAAACAGATCTTAACCTTGGAACAGCGCGTGTTATTGGGGTCGGGTAATACTCGGCAAGAGGAGACCTTGCAAGCCTGGAAATTGAATCAGCCTTACTGACATAAAGGAGGGAGGGTTTGGGGTTGGGGTTTTTTTTTTTGGGGGGGGGGGGGGGGGCAGGGAGGGCTGGTTTTGTTGGATTTCATCTGCAAATCTATAAATAAGAAAATCCACTCTTTATCTGCCTTTCTGGGAATTTAAACTCCTGAGCTCGAAGCGCCAAATTTTTGTATGGCCTTTTTGCATTCCTTGACTTGATGTATGTATGGTAAATACTCTCTGTGCCCCGAGAACGCAATAAAGCTGTAGCAATTCTCGCAAGTCTTACATCCTCCAAACTCCAGATATTCAGAGTATTATATCATTTTCAACTTCAAGGATATCTCAACGATGGAGAGGAGACAGAATAAACCGGAGGAGACCGGACAACTTTACGACACCTTTTGGTCCTATTTGCAAAGCAGGGAGGAGAAAATACATATATTATCGATTCTACTAATACTTGCTTGTGCAAGTTATGAAACTAAAACGTCGTGGGATCTGGTTCAGCACTTGCTGTGCTTGCAGCTCCATGGTGACATTGAACTTGCTCAGGGACAGAATAAACCTTTGCCTTCCTGGCAGATGATTTGCAGACGGAGGTGTGGTTTGGGGGGGACCTGCAGTTCCCCTGACCCACTTTGTCAGGATGGTTTGCTGCTGGCTAAATACCATTAATTTGAAAGCGAGAGGAAAGCGAGCCAAAGGGGAAGGCTGGGAAGGAGGAGAGTCTGAAGAGGGTCCATTTTGGGCAAGAAAGGGTGGAATAAGGCTCTCGAGGCCCTTGGCTGAGGGCTGGGGCTTTTTTGGCTCCACCGACGCGCTGCTCGAGGCACTGGTGGGAGCAGGGGGGCTGCGGGATGGAGAAGGGGACCTTGGCAGCGCCCGGCTGGCGAGAAGGACCAAAGAGCGCTGACGTGGACCACCGCATCTCTGCAAGGCAATGGTTTAAAATGTACGTGCTTTGCGGAGTCAGGTACGTCCGATAGAGATGCTAATAAGCAAAACGCAGCAAAAAATAAAGCAAAGCCGTAGGTGATGAGGAGGTGACGGCCCGGCGGTGCCCCGGCAGCAGCCCGCCTGCCAGTGAGCAGCGGTGGGAAGGTGCCAGCCCCCGTTGCTCCCAGGGAGAGAGCTCACAGCCGTTTCACAACACCAGCTCGCTTCGATCTCTCCAGGAGCGCCCCGTGCAGCAGAGCCGCTGTGTCCTCCAGCAAGGTCCCGCAGCGCTAATCAGGTCACCAAGCATGAAGCGGCTCTTCTCAGGAAAGCAGCATCCTGGCCTTGTGTCTGAGAGCCTCAGTATGTAAGAGAGACGTTCGCATACGACGCGCTTTGCAGAGCGGCATCCACGACGCGCGCTCACCCGTGCTGGGTGCCGGCGGCAAGGCTGAGCCGTGCCAAAACTGCGATACAAACCCGGAGGAACACCCCGCCACTGGCATCTGCCAGGGCTTGGGAGTCTCGTGCTGTGTCTCACCCCGCACCGGCAGGGACGACCTGAGAGGTCATGCCAGAGCATCTCCTTTCTTTCCTTTGCAAGAAACTTTTTGAAGCACGCTCTGCCTTTTTCTTCAGATGCCGCCGGCCGGGGAGAAAACAGTAGAAAAGGAAACAATTTGTCACGTAGGTGTATGAGAGTGAATAAAATGATTTGGAAGCTCTCTGTAGCTGTATAATTACAACATTGCATTTAAAAAGTGAATTATTGACTTGATTGTCCCCAGCAGCCAGTGGGTAAATGCATAATTACGGACGGTTGGAGCAAGGTACCATTTGCTGGGTAGTCAGGTTAGGCTTTGAAAGGGCTTGGATGCTTTTTTTGGGGCAAGGCTTAGATGAAGCTTAGTCCTTGGTGGGTCACAGCCCAGGTGGACCTTCCGGCAGAGGACAACACCTGGTGCCAGGTATGTCCCGAGGAGCTGATGTAGCAGATGTCACCCCAGCGATGCCACTCCTGTCTGAGGCCGTTCGTTGACAATCCCCGTGCTCGGGAGAGGCAGGCGGGGAAGCCTGCGCGTCTGGGATGTTGGTTTCTTCGCTAATGACGTTTTTAGAGAAGCAAGATGGTATCGGTGAGGAGTTCCTCCTACGGGGATGACAAGACCGTAGTTCGCCTTTTAGGTCCCGCCGTTGGTGTTTGAAGTTAATGGAGCTACTACCCAGGTGATGCTGCAGTCCATATCGCCTGTATTTCTTCAGCCCTGGAGAGTTAGTGTGTCGGGTGCGTACGTGTGCGCGATCAGGTCTCCTTTGCTTGAGGGGTTTCTTTTTAAAACTTTGTTCAAAGCTGAATGTCGAGCACAGCCTTATTTTCCAACGGCAGGTTTCTTCTGTTCCTCGCTAATCAAGACGTGACAGATTTCCACCCCCCTTAAGTTTCAAAAAAGCACAAAATCAGTCTCAGCCCGATACCTTACTTGCCAAGTTGGAGCTCGAAGCAGGTTTTTTTGGTGGCCAAATCATAATCGCCTTGAAAATGGTGACAGACGTTGAGGTCAGGCCAGTATGCCTGTTGGCATTGGCACGCTCCGGTGGGACCCCGGCACCCCACGCCTCTCCACCGAGGCTCCGGAACACCATGCATTTTGTTGCTTGTCGTTAACAATATTTTTTTTTTTTTTTTTTTTTGTGTGTGTGTGGGGAAACTAGGTGTTAGGGGTTTGGTTCTGCTGAGAAGAAGGAGTAAATACACAAAATACGTTGAGGCTACAACCAAAACGGTCATCCATGATGTTTGCGCTTCTGCAGGGGCCAGATGTTCCCCGGGATTATGTGGAAGCCCGGCTGCCGGGCTGTGGATGGAGCCCTCCCCGCTCCCGCCTGCGCCCCCCACCAAGGATGCTAGGGAGGAACCGACCTCCTTGTTTCCATCCCTTCCTACTTGCTCTTTCCTCGGGCCCCAAACCCATCTGTTTGGTGGAAACTTGAGCAGTGCTGTAAAACCCGATGAAAATTGGACTTTGGGAGAAAAAAGGGTGAATTCCTGGAGTTCCACACTCCAAGCTAAGTCTTTGAATGGCAAGGAAATGCCAGCTGTACCTTTGTTTTTATTGTTGCTGTTGCTTGGGTTTCTTTTTGAAGTTTGGGTCATGGTGTTAGCTTTTTGGCCCGTTTTTTCTTTAAAAGAGGGGCTTTTAAAAGGCGGGGTAACGAAAAAAAAGGGCATTATTGGTACTTGGTTTAGAAAATATTTTGCCAGTTTTCTTAAAATTATTTCAGGGAGTTTGAATTTGTGGGAAAATAATTATTTTCAGGAATATCACTAAGTCTTTTATGGGTAAATTGTAGATAAGGAAAGGCTGGTAAAGATGGCAAATGAGGTGCTGAGGGTCCCACATAGCAAAACATCTCCTAGATTTTGGACATTTTCACAACTAAGCCGGTCCCAGGATCCATCATCAGGCCTGTTCATAAACAATGTGAACTTGATTTGCAGAATTTTCTTTTTCAAATGCACAACGGCAATGGTGCGTCTCGTTTGACGAGCAGTGCTGTGTCGGTTCCTAGAGAGCTTCAGGGACATTTTCCCTTTTCAGTGTTTCTGAATCTGGTTCATCTAGGGATAAAGAGAAAAGATTAGAGAGAAAGTACCCTGTTGTACATAAATGCAGCTTCTGCTGTTATTTATTATTATTATAATTATTATGACAACAACAGTGACAACGCTGATGCTAACAGTGCTAACAGCTACTTATAACCCGTTAATGACAGACCAGGTTAATAACGCGCCTTTTGCAATCTGGAGAATTGGGGGGGGGGAAGAGTTAGTGCAAAAAGGAAAAAAATATGTTTGGACAGTTACAGTTTCCCGTCTAAACTGATGCTACCGACTACCAGGAAAAGGTGAGTCACGACAAAGCAGCTATTTCTTACCAAGGGAGAAGTGGGCTGCTGCAGGCGTGGAGTGGACCCACTTATCTCCTGACCCTGCGACGCTTCCTGCGTCCCAACCGTTTCACTTCTCTAGTTTTCAGTTGAAAGGAATTTCAACAGTACGAATTTCCAAAAGAGAGAGAGAGAGGGGAAAAAAAAAAACATATTTGACAAGCCAGATGGAGAAGAACTGAATCAAGTACAAGTGGTAACAATTAACTCCATTTTTTTTTTCTTCCCCCCATTAAATACCATAACAACTCCAAATTTATCAGTCCAAAAATCAAGCAGTCAGTTGACATTAAAGCTGAATAAAGAAGTTCCTGGGTTTGGCTCAGGCTGTTCCTCCGATAATTGGTGGCAAGCACAAGAGATGGAGGGTGCTTACTGCGGGTTGCAGGTGTTCGGGTCGCTTTTAACGTTTGTTCTCTGCAGTTTGATAGCAAGAGGTATGGATATGCCTGGTGGGTGCCAGCAGCCCGGTAAAGACACCTTGGCTTTGCTTACACATGTGCATTTTTGGGGGAAGGTGAAGGAGAATGCGGGAGTTAAGCCACCAAGGCTTGCGGAGAGATGCTGCCGAGAACAAGGACCGGACTGTCCGGGCAGCAAGGCCCAAGTCCTGGTCTGCTCGGAGATTTCTCTGGCACGGGGATTTCTCCGAGGGAGTAAATCTGCAGCTGTGAACGAAATCCTTGCGAACACCATTGGCACGTACGCAGCCACTGCTTACGCCGCCGTTTTGTTTGTGAAAACACTGGGAAAAATGGGGTGTCTCTAATACCGCGTGTTTGTGTGCAGCCCGTGTGATGCCCTGCCATAAAATACACGTTATATTAATATCTTGCTCCTTAATCTGGCGGTCCTTCCCGAACAACGTCCCGCGCTATGGCCTGCCTGTTTTCGATAGGGGCACCGAGAGGATGCTGCACGTGGCGTTTCAGCGTTGCTCTTCTGTAAAGCGCTGGTGTGTCCGGCGAGCGGCTTTCCTGGATCCAGCCCTGACTTTTGAGAAACGAAGGAAGCTCTTCCAAAGCACATTGGCACACGCCTGCAGATTATTCCATTACTCACTTGGCAATGCCTGAACTTGCATGCCTAGCTCCAGAAATCTTTTTTTTTTCTTTTTTTTCTTTTTTTCCTTCCCCCTGCCCTCCCTTCCCAGCAGTGGCATCTAGCTGACAGCTTCTCCTCCCAGCTGGTCTTCTCCCCAGCATCTTGTCTGGCTTTGCTGCCGGTGGCTATGGACATAGCTGTGGGTCTTGCTTGGAGCCAGCTATATTGTGCCTGGAGATGTTGGCTTGCTTCGACTTGGACTTTGAGCGCGCCGGGTGTATCTGTGAGGACAGTGCAGAAGAGCCAGCTTTCTTTTTTTTTTAATATTAAAAAAGCCCCTTAATGCTGAAAGCAGCCATCTCTTCCTATTTTACTGAGTAATCGTGCCAACTGCCCTTAAAGGCACTCAAATGCCAATATCCATCCCACTCATTTGTTAACATTTTTCGGATCAGAAGCTAAATCTGTCACTTGTGTGTCACTGGTTAAGTCACTTCTTTTGGGGCAATGGCAGGCAAGAACTGTTCTGCTGCTTTTTTTTGTTGTTTTGTTTTTAAGGCAGGAGCCAATAACTTGAGAAACACTGAACATTTGTGCTGTAGTGAAATGCCATGCCCTGTCACTAGAACTTTGCTGGCTGGGAGGTAAAAGCGGAATAAATAGGTAACAGTGGGTGAGACTTCACGGGGTGCAGGTTTTATATTGGCCACATGCTTGTATTTGGTACACGGTATCCCCGTGTAATTCTCCGAAAGGGGTGATTTCCCAAATATGAAGAAAATGAGCAGTAAAATTGACCGGGAGGAAAAAACTGTACACGCAAAAATGCGAATGGTAATTGGAAGCTATTTGTAAAGAGTTGATGAGCTGTCCAGGAAGGAGAGGGCAACTTTGGCCCAAATCCAAAACCCACTTCACCCGCTTCAGTGGTGAGATGAGAACAGCAATTAGGTATTAAAAAAATCAATATATGACAATTAAAAAAATGGAAAATAGATAGCAATCAATCGCAGTGGGAAACCATGATGGGTAGAGAACTGGTCAGGGGAGCTGAAGATGCCGAGGAGAACTTGTGCCAGGCATGGATGGGGAGAAGGGAAGAACTTCTCAGGGTCCTGGAGAAAAGAGGAACCCTAGAAGTGATGGATGGATGGAACAAGCAGTAAGGCAGAAATTTTAAATAAATATTTCTGCTGTAGACCCGGAAAGCAGCAGTGTTATGTTTCTGTATCATAGGTGGGTGATGACGTTTTTTTCCTAGCTCATTAGTAGCCGAGGAGGATTTTATACAAGGTCCAATGAAGATAAATATTTTTAAATGAAAAGGCCCTGACAACTTGCACCCAAGAATCCCTAAAGAGTTGACATGTGATGCTGGTTTTTAATAAAGGTTACGGACTGGGAAAATGCCATCAGGTGCTGGTCAGGGTAACTGGGAGAGTTGGCAACACTTTGCTTATCTCTTCTGGGCAAAATAATTGAAGAGCCAATATAAGATTCAATTGATAAAGAATTAAAGGATAGAAATATAATTCATGCCACTCAACTTAGATTTATGGAATATAGATCTTGTCAAATAAACCTGATTTCATTCTTCCAGATGACAACTTTGGTTGATAAATGTAGATGAAATAGACTCTGCAAGGCGTTGGACGCGGCGCTGTGTGACATTGTGTGTAGGAAGACGGAGCACCGGGCAGTATCCCTAGCATGGGCGATTCAGAGCCGGCCAACAGATTCGGGAACGTGGGGGCTTAGCTGCAGAAGCATCGGTGGGTGGGAGAGGTCAGGAGGGGCTGGTGGGAGCCGCAGTGGTGGTAAGCACTTTGTTGGTGATTAAAAAATGAATCGGGGCTGTGCTTACAGAGCTGGGGTGTGGTACCCCAGAAGGCAGCAGCTCTGTTGGGAAGCTTAGAGGAAAACCAACTCCTTCCCAGCACGACGCCAGGGTGAGAAGGGCTAGGCTGGTCCTCAAGTAGTGGCGAAGGATGGAGGGGTGGCTTCAGGATGGAAAAATAACTAGATTTTGAAGCATGCCTTGATTTCTGGGTGCACAAGTACACTTGTGGTGTGTGTGTGGGCACATGGCGCACCAAAGGGCTTTTCAGCGTATCAGCCAAAAAAAAAACCTCAACAGAGAAAGAGAATGGGTAGAGATTGGAGCCAGAGAAATTCAGGTGGACCCCAGTACCCATCTGTGAGCGTGGTTAGCTGTGGGAACCGACTGGTGGCAAGCAGTGAATGCCCTCCTGAGTTGGTTTGAATGGTTTTCACCAGGATTTTGTGCTTTGCCCTAAAGACGGTTTGCGGGGCTGGAGGAGGTCACACTTTACCCAAAGACATCGTGTTGGTCACAGCACAGGACAACTGAGCGAAAGGTATTGCAGGAAAGGTCAGAGAGTGAGAGCTGGTGGTCCCTTTTGACCTGAAATTCCTCGATGCGAAGCAGCCGAGGACGTGGGCTCCAGCCCCTCTGCCGGTGGCCGAGGAGGGCTTGTTCAGTGGTGACCTGCTTTGCATCTCAATCTGGGGGATTCCTGCTAGCTTCTTGGAAATCAGCCGAAAGCCCCGATGGCGTCGCGATGCTGCTTTGGATAACACATCCCATCACGCTGCTGTGGTGGATGATGAGGCAGGAAGAGCCCCGCAGGACCTTCTCCAGCTCTGTCCTCGGCCAGCACCAGCTACTTCATCTCCTTCCAGTGCTCTCCTCGCTTGCCTGTGGTCTTGCCCGGATGCTTTAGCTGGGAAACCCGTGTGGACGTAGAGGCTGGCCCATAGCTAGGAGATATCACTGGATCCGCAGCCTTCGGGTCCTACAATCCCGTCCGACTCTTGGGGAGACCCGAACGCTGTACCAAAAAGCGTGATGGTGGGATGGGACGAAGGAGAGGCAAGTCCCTTCCAAAACCAGGGGTTGCCGCGGCGGTCTGAGGACCCTTCTTGCCGCTGGCGGGCGGCACGTGGATTAGTGCCATAATTCTTGCAGTTTGGCAAGGCTGCATCAGACTGGAACGTATCTCTAGGTGGTGATATGGTCAGTCAATAGCCTTCATAATTAATCAAGCACTAATAGACAAATTAGAAATCGTGTCTCTTCAAAGCAGGAGGTGGAGGCAAACGGCTGGTGGATTTTAACTGTTTCGCTCCTTTATTTTATTGCCTGGTTTTACGGTGCTCCCTTGAAAATGGTGGGTTGTTTAGGGAAGTTTTGTACATAAACATGATTTTAAATTTAAATTATTATCTTGATTACCAAACGCGGATGGTGAATTGAAAACTTGTTTTTCAGGCAAGCAAATGAAGAATAATATTACATTTTACACTCCACTAAATCAATGTAGCCCTAATTTTGCCATGCAGGAAATCAATTCCAGTCTTTATAACAGTCGAAGATGTTATGAACAAAGTAATTTTGCAAATTATGGCAAGTAACACATTTATTGATGACTGTAGTTTAGGAATTTAGAATTTGTGAGTGCTGTAATATAATAAGGCCGTACTGGCAGGAGCTGAGTGAAATACAGATTATACAGTGAAACTGTAATGCATCATTTGCTATTAGTGGACTGGTAATAATTACCAGTTTCAAAGCAGCTTTTTCCATGTAATCTTTAGTCTCAGTCGTAACAGCCCTTCTCATTGACATTATGATTACACGAGCTGCCCTTGTGATCTAGAATATCTAGTTGATGGGAATACTAAAATGTGGTAGCGAACACTCAATGTTGTATCCTCATTATAAGATAAAATGCTATTTTCTCTGACCTGATCTATAAGGTAGAGAGGCGAGGTAGCGTTACATTGTTAGCTCCTACTGTGGTGTTAAAAACTTCCGCTTTATTACGGCAAAGCAAGATGAAATTTTCCCTGTTTGAGATTTTTTTCTCCTGAGCTCACAAATGAGCGTAGGAATGCGCAAGTCCAATTGAATTTCCCTCTAATTTCAGCAGATTTAAGTATTTATCTGCGCTCGCGCGCCTGGCACATACTAAACACCGCAATGCATTTTATTCCGACACCAGCTTCAGGATGCAACGTTAAATATTATTCCAAGGGCTTTTAAAGCGATTAAAGTGTTAAATGCCTGCTGTAGATGGTTGAGCCTCCTTTTACTCGCCCGATTCAGCTTCTCAGCCCAAAGGAGGAATAACCGCAGAGCCGGGAGGCAGGGAGGAAAGCTGCGCCGGGGCATCACGGCCAGCGCCGCGGGCTGCCTGCCTCTCCTGTCCCCAGATCATCGTTCAGCTCGCCGGAGAACGAAAACGCCCGTACAGAGCTTTTCTTCCCCTCCTCCCAAGTGAGATGGGAAACATGATGGTCGTAGATAAAGCGATGTTTTCTTTCCAAATCTGTCTTATTTGTTGTTTTTCTTTTTTTTTTTTTTTTTGGTCTTTTTTTCTCCTTCATATTAGGCAAATAGGGGAAACCTATGGGGGCAGCTCTCAGTGCAGCATGTAAAGAGGTTTACCCAGGACTGGTGGTACCTATGGAGCAGACGCCTTGTAACGTAGATGTCGGATCAGGGCAGGGGTACGTGGTGCGGGCAGGTACCACCCCAAGCACTGATGCCCTTGGAGGGCTCCTGTGGTTTATTCAAACCTTGAGAAGATGTTTGGTTTTCTTTTGTTTTTTCTTTTGTTTTGTTTTTTTTTTTTTTTAATATCACTAAACAGCAGCTCTAAGAGAACTGCTGGGCAGGGCTAGAAAAGAGTTTTTATCCTCCTCTTAGCTCCGGTTTCAGTTTACCAGCATTTAGTATAAAACATCCATAGCGGGGTGGAAGTGAATTATTCGCAAAATTACAGTAATCGATAAAAGCGCGCTCACCTTTGCCATATCTCACGCCACTCTTTCCTTGCGGGCGGCCCTCAAAAAGTTATTCATCCCCTTTGTTTTGCCATATATTAGAAGGGGCTGCTTTCTGCTGTCATTATTAGCCGGCTTTTTGTTTAGTTATTTATTAGTTGGTTGCTCTTTTATAATGTCCGTGTTATCTCCAAAAATAAATTATCATGAAATAGAGTTAGCTCACTACTTGCCAAAGTGGCATTTACCATCCTCAGCTTCTTTTCAGTGCGAGAGAAATAATGCGGCTCCGGCAGGGCGCTCGGCCAGGCCTCCTGGCCACCCTCCAGCTCTTTCCCTGGCGGAGCTGCTGCTCTCTCTGCCTTCCCCTTTCCCTGTCCTGCACTCTATTTTATTTAATTTTATTTGTCAAATTTGGTTGTTGTTGGGGTTTTTTTGTGTGTGTGTGTTTGTTTTTTCCCTTCCTCCAGAGTTGAATCTCTGCTAAGGAGCAGGAGATGCTGCCTAATCTTGTTCAAATTGTTAGTCACTCAAAAAAAGGAGGCGGCTAATAACGTGGCACTGCCCAGGTTGCTAACAGTCGTGATGCTTTGGGTTGCTGCTTTGAACCGATGTATGTCGTCTTCTGGAGCGAAGGGGATTTATTTTATTTATTTATTTACTTGTTATTTATTTATCCATCACCCACCACCACACACACCACCCCCCCCACCCCCCCCCCCCCATTTAAATATTAGCAGCCTCTTGCAGCGTAAAGTTTGCCGAGTCGTAGCTGGCACTGACTGACTCCACCATCTCCTTTCTTTCTTATAGCTTTTTGGCTGCGGTTACCTGCCAGGGTTCGGTTTTGAACCCAGGGCTAGGGACGGCGGGAGGAGATGGGCGTGCTTTGGGTGGGTTTGGACCTCCCCGTCGCACCCCTCAACTCCTGCTGTCCCCTTTCCCCTTTGCCTGCGCCCGAGCTGGGACATCCCTTCCCCAGCTCCCAGCTGAGCGTCCCGGAGGAAGAGGAGCTTAGGCGGGGAGGCGAGCTCTCGCCCGCCGGTGGGCGGCCGGAGATTGACGCTGCTTGTTGTGTTATTTTGCAGGTAAAGACGAGCCCAGCAGCTACACGTGTACGACTTGTAAACAGCCTTTCAACAGCGCCTGGTTCCTCTTGCAGCACGCACAGAACACGCACGGCTTACGGATCTACCTAGAAAGCGAGCACGGCAGCCCCCTGACGCCACGGGTTGGTATCCCAACAGGACTAGGTGCAGAGTGCCCTTCCCAGCCACCTCTCCACGGGATTCACATTGCAGACAATAACCCTTTTAACCTGCTCAGAATACCCGGCTCGGTCTCGAGGGAGGCGTCGGGGCTGGGAGAAGGGCGCTTCCCACCCACGCCGCCCCTCTTTAGCCCTCCCCCGAGGCACCATTTGGATCCGCATCGCATTGAGCGCCTGGGTGCGGAAGAAATGGCTCTGGCCACCCATCACCCTAGTGCCTTTGACAGGGTGCTGCGACTGAACCCCATGGCGATGGAGCCCCCCGCTATGGATTTCTCCCGGAGGCTGCGGGAGCTGGCCGGCAACACCTCCAGCCCGCCCTTGTCCCCGAGCCGGCCCAGCCCTATGCAAAGGTTGCTGCAGCCCTTCCAGCCCGGCAGCAAGCCCCCGTTCCTGGCCACGCCGCCCCTTCCTCCTCTGCAGTCCGCTCCTCCTCCCTCCCAGCCGCCCATGAAGTCCAAGTCTTGCGAGTTCTGCGGGAAGACCTTCAAGTTTCAGAGCAACCTGGTGGTCCACCGCCGGAGCCACACCGGGGAGAAGCCCTACAAGTGCAACCTCTGCGACCACGCCTGCACGCAGGCCAGCAAGCTGAAGCGCCACATGAAGACCCACATGCACAAGTCCTCCCCCATGACGGTAAAGTCGGACGACGGGCTCTCCACCGCCAGCTCCCCCGAGCCGGGCACCAGCGACCTGGTGGGCAGCGCCAGCAGCGCCCTCAAGTCCGTGGTGGCCAAGTTCAAGAGCGAGAACGATCCCAACATGATCCCCGAGAACGGGGACGAGGAAGAGGAGGAAGAGGAGGAGGAGGAGGAGGAGGAGGAGGAGGAAGAGGAGGAGGACTTGAACGAGAGCGACAGGCCGGACTACGGCTTCGGGATGAGCCTGGAGGCGGCCCGCCACCACGAGAACAACTCGCGGGCCGGCGAGGAGGGCCGGTCGATGCCGGACGTCATGCAGGGCATGGTCCTGAGCTCCATGCAGCACTTCAGCGAGGCCTTCCACCAGGTCCTGGGGGAGAAACACAAGCGGGGCCACCTCCCCGAGCCCGAGGCGCACAGGGACACTTGCGACGAAGACTCGGTGGCCGGCGAGTCCGACCGCATCGACGAGGGGGCGGTCAACGGCCGGGGCTGCTCCCCGGGGGAGTCCGCCTCGGGAGGCCTGTCCAAAAAGCTGCTGCTGGGTAGCCCCAGCTCCCTGAGCCCCTTCTCCAAACGCATCAAGCTGGAGAAGGAGTTCGACCTGCCGGCCGCCGCCATGCCCAACACCGAGAACGTTTACTCCCAGTGGCTGGCGGGCTACGCCGCCTCCCGGCAGCTGAAGGACCCCTTCCTCAGCTTCGGCGACTCCCGACAATCGCCCTTCGCCTCCTCCTCCGAGCACTCCTCGGAGAACGGCAGCCTGCGCTTCTCCACGCCGCCGGGCGAGCTGGAC
>NC_046186.1:122589974-122664974 GCF_011004875.1 Balearica regulorum gibbericeps
GCTGTTCCTAGTGTAATGGATTTAATACTTTTTTTTTCTTTTACCTTTTTTTTTTTTTTTGACTTCTGTAAAACCTTCCAGTTGTTCTGTCGTCTTGTGATGGCATCGTTTGTTGCCTGTATTTTGCCCAGCGCCTTCTAAAGGGGAAGTTTGGGATTTAAAAAAAAAAAAAACCACAGAAATATATATCTAAAGAAAAACAATGTTTTTTTTTCCCTAAGAGAAACAAAGAATAATAAAGCTCCATTTTAATCCCGGGACAGGAGGAATGAAGGTTGCATTTTCCAGGCTAGTGGAATGAGCATGCAGGAGGGCTGGAAAAGCACCCCTGAACCGCGCTCCCCTTCGCTGGGCCGGTACCCCTTGGCCGTCGCCGAGGCGGACGCCGCGCTGAAGCGGCGTGGGTGCGGGCGCTGCCGGAGGGACCCCCTAGGTCAGCGTACAGGAGGCAGGGTCCGGCCCCAGCGCGGCGGGGTCAGGGCGCAGGGGATGGACGCGATGAGCGTCCCCGGGAGTGCCGGTGTACGCGGGGATGCGCAGAACGCTTTGCAGCCGCCTTGACAACACGACTTTCGATCCCGTGCCGTGGAATGTCCGTGCTGAGTCCGGTCTCTCTCCCCCCCGCGCCCCCCACTATTTCTATTGCTGGATGGTAGCACCGTGGTTGGGACGGTGTTTGGAGGACTCGCGTTAGCTGGTCTGCCCGGGGTCACGCGTAGCCTGGCTGTCTTTCGGAGCGGGCGCTGTACCCCGCGTCTATCCTACGGCGGGCGTCGTTCCTCTACCTTTCTCTATACTGTGTTTTACATACGAAGTAATCATAAATACAGGCATCCGTATACGTACAGGCAGCTCTAGGCAGATCCGGGCTCCATGCGCTGCTACAAGATTAAGAGGTGGAAAGCGTACAATGATTTATTGGTGTGTTTTTTTTTTAAAATTGCACAGCAATGCATTTGATTGACAGGTTTCAGAAAGCTAAATTTTACAGGTGCTAAGCGAGCCCCCTGGGCGCTGCATTGTCCCGCGACCACGTACGCGGGGCTGGGGCGATGGTTTGGAGGAGCTTCAGGAGAAGCTGTAGGAGAAGTTGTCCAAGCACCAGCTGGCCGGCGAGAGCGTAGCTTGTGGACGACAACGCGCCGTCACCTCAACACCAAAGCAGAATTCGCTAACGTGGTGGTTTTCTGCCGGTGGCGATGAGTTAATGGCGCGATAAACCCATTGAAGTTTGTTGGGTCGGGGCACGGATGTCTAAGGTCCCATCGCACGCTCCCGAGCTGCTTTGGAATCCCGTGCACGCGTGACCTGCGCTCCCTAGGAACTTTTCTGTTTCTCTCTGTGCAAAAAGCTGTCTCTATAAATAAGACCAACTTTTGGTAATGGTGTCTCTACTGTTAAAATCTTAAAACCCATCAACTTTCCGAGGAGGAACGTGTTTTTATGGCACGGACCCCTTTGCTGTTAGTATTTAATCTCCTTCAAACTGAATGATTGATGTAACGAAGGCGCTGAAACAGTATCCAGGATTTAGACTACAGATGTTTTGTATTTATTATGTTTCCAAGAGCTGAGATAAATACAGGAACAAGGGATACCATGTCTTTGCTTGATGTTCCGGAGGCTTTGGCATACATTGAGATAGTTTCGGGGTTTACCTAAGCGCAGAGTTTGTACAAAACCAGAAGAGAGATACCAGCCAATCTTTTATCTCCATCCCTCTTTTTTTTTTTTCCCCCCTCCCATAAAGGTTGCAAACCATGTTCAGTGGGCGTGTGGCAAATCGTACTACTGACTAGGAGAGTGATATTACCCGGCGGGCTCTTTGCCGGCGTTGCTGGACAGCCCACCCGCTCCTCGAGCCCAGACACTTGGCTGCTGGTTTCAAAGGAGCCACCGGCATCCGGGTGTGGGGTCCCCTCCCTGCCGAGGGAAACCCCCCGGTTTCGTGCCCCTTGATGGGAGGAATGGTTTGCAGCGGTGTTGTGTGCCGGTACGGCTCGTGGCCGGGATGGCTGCGGCGCTCTCGGCTCCCTTGAAAGTCTCAGCCTGCTTTAACGTCAGCGTGAATCGTGTCGGGCTCAGACAGACCCCCTCTCCGGGGGTGAACCGGGCACGTGCTCTTGACTTCGGAGGAGCCACTCCAGTTTACACCCGGTGAAGATCTGGCCTAGGAGCTGCTTATTTGGTCTGGACGGCACGTCGCGCGTAGCCCTTCAACCGCTCTCTTACGTATTAATGAAGCGACTTCCATAGAAACTGGCTCCCGGGTCGGGATGCGGAGGTGGATTTCGAGGGGTGTGCTGACGCTGCGCCGGCCTCGCCACCGCCGCCGCGTGTGGCGTAGCCCTTAGCCTGCCATTTGGGGTAGTGCGGTGCTTGGTGATCGGCCTCGAGCTCTCCTTCTCCGTGCGAGTGGAGCCAAGGATGTTTGCCATCCCGGGGCCCCATCCTGCGCCACCGGAGTCGATGGCGAGTTGCCCACGCGCTTCGCTGGGCACGGGCTGGGGCTTTGCAGCTCGAGCTTCGCTGCTGCAGCGTGCACCTGCACGCCGTGCAATATCCGGCGCGTGATGAGTTTGGGGAAGGTCCTCCATGAACCACCCGCTGCATGGCCTATTAACAGTTAAGAGGGTCTTCGGCATTCCGATGCGCCGTGGGTGCCGGGGGAAGCCCCCGAGGTTTCGGGAAAGAGTAGGAGGAAATTTTCAGGCAGGCTGGCTCGGTCCTTGCCCAAAGAGAGCTCCTGGCACAGTGCGGGTTTCTCAGTAAAGATCAGGGTTTGGTTTTTTTCTCCTAAATGATCCCTGTGGTTCCTGCGCGGTGCTGAGTGCTGAGCAATGCCAGACACGGGAGTGTGGCCTGAGAGGAGGAAGGGCTCCGTCCTGCCGTACCCCTTTGCGACAATTGGGTGTCCTAGCTGTTAAAGACGAAAAAAAAAAAAAGGACAAAAAAAAAAAAAAGTAAAATAAGAGAATAACTCTCACCGTGGGCCATGTCACACCTGTTCTCTCCTCTGTCCCCATGCTCTCTGTAGGTTCGGCGTACCCCCCCAGCTGGCGCAGCGCCCAGGGAGCCCCGGACGTCTGGCAGTTTTCAGATGGAAGTTCAAGAGCACTTAAATTCTGAAAGGAGGTGAAGCTGGGGCGAGCGGCCGGCGGCGTCTCGGCGTCCGGAGGTGGCCTCTGTCCTGCTGGCTCGCCACATCCCCAGGAGAGCCTGAGAAGTCACCCGCCGAAGGCAGCGCTCCCCGGGCTACTCCTGCCTGCAAGACTATCGTATTTATATTTTGTAATAGAGTACAACACTTCTTCGGGGTTGGTTTTTTCTTTTTTTTTTTTGTTTGTTTGTTTGTTTCTTTTTTTATTTTCTAAAAACAAAAAAAGCAAACCCACCCACCGAGGTCAAGGGCTTATCGATGGCTTCGACCGGCTCCTTTCCCTGTGAAAAAGACTGTCTTGCTCTCGTGGACAACCCGGCCCGTTGGTTATCTCCATGACGTGCCATTTCTCGGAAGGCACATCTGATGTGACGAATTAAAAATAAACCAGAGTGTAGGTCTGTGGGTGGGTGGGAAATTGTCATAATAAATGTTGGAGCTTTAGGTTTTGTTTGCTCTGTCTTTTAATTTTTAATGCTAACAAGGGCCAGGCGGCTGGTATGACTTTGTACTACCGTATCGGCTGCAGAAAACCAAGCGCTGAGTTTACGAAGAGAAAAGCCGGGGCTGGTGCCCGCGCAAGGGGCTGCGTGGCTGCAGAGCTAGACCAGGCGTCGGGCTTACGGCCGCGGCACCCCAAGTCGGGGCGAATCCCCGTTGGCGTTCGGTGATGCTGAAGTAGGGGGTCTCCCAGCTCTCCTCCATTGCCCGCCTCCTCTTGATGAATGCCGGCTGTCCCGTTACATTTCTGCTGTTAAACTATGTACTTTTGGGGCTGGTGGCATCTGTAACGTCCCTTAGCGTCCGTCCAAGGAGAAGCGAGGCCGGCCGGCAGGTTTCGGGAGGAGCGATACTCTTGCTCTGGAGATGCTGTCAGTACCAGGGGATGCAGAGCCCTGCCCCGAGCCGGGGTACTGGGGTGGCGGGACCTGCTCTCAGGTTGGTGTCCCAGTGTCTCCCACCGAGCTCTCCGGCCCTTGCACAGCTTTCCCGCTTGCCGGTGACACTCGTCCCTGGCTCGGAGCTGAGCACCCACCCGAGGAGTTCGCTGGTTCGGGGTTCGAGCGCTTTGCTGAATGGAAGATGGGTTAACCACGTGCTTGCGTGCTGTCTCCGATGGGATTTATAGGCTGTAGCTACTCGTGCCTGTGCCGGCGAGAGGGAATGGACCTTATTTGGTGAAAGAAACCAGCTGGGGAGCGAGCGGAGTCACCGGCCGGCCGCGTCAGGCTGCCAGGACACCCGCTGCCGGTCGCAGCGGGACGGAGCCGAGCTGCGGGGCAGGGGACAGCTGATTTATTTGCTTCGTGTATTAGCTTCGTTCTCACTTCTGGTTTTATGCATCTCCTGTCTTAAAATCTGAGCGAGGCGCCCGGCCGGGGTGACTCTCTCCTGGCAAAAGGGCCATAGGGAAAATGATGCTGCCGTTTCGATGGGCGGTGGTTGCTCTTTTGTGTTTGTGTTTTGTTTTTTTTAAAACCCCAGGCTGTATTTCTCACGTCGGCTGGGGCACAGCACAAGCACAGACACTTTTGTACCTTAAAGCTTGGCGAGGGGCCGGGGCAGGCGGCAGAAGCACCTCCACGTGTGGCTGCAGGGTCAAGCTGGGGGTCCGGGGGGGGGACGTGGTGCATGGGTTGACCCCAAGGGAGCTATCGCTGCTGCTTTTAAGGCGATTTGGTCTTTGAGGTCCAACTACCCAAAAGTCTGCACACCCCCTAAGCTTCTTTTATCACTAGGAGATGGTTTTAAAAGGTTCTTCCTCTCCCAGCCTGTCCTACCACCTCTGTGCTTACGAGGGGGTTTTTTTTGAGCCTTGGAAGAGTGAATCCTGTTGCATTAAACATCTAATTGATTGCAAACGGGCCATGGCGAGGAGTCACCCCAGCTCCTGCCCCGGGGTATCTCTGCGCCGGGCAGCTGGATCAGATCAGGGCTGCCGGAGTTGTTTAATGCCCAAGGGGGTGGCTCTGCTCTTCTCCTCCAAATTGCAAACCGGGGATCTGGTGTGTCGGGCAGCTCTGGTGGGTGTCTTTACCTTGTCTGAGCACAGGCAAAGCTCGGCGCACGGATGGCTTCTGGGGTAGCTGCTGGTGGTTTTGCAGTAGCCGGCGCCAGGCAGGCGTTTCTCGCAGAAACCAGCAAAGCACTGACGCTTAAATCGTGCTCTGCAAGTGCAGAGGGGAAAAGTTATACCTGTCCTTTTGTGAAATGTTGAAGGTAAAGTGAAATAGTCCTGAAAAACGTATATTTTTTAATACAGGTGTTAAACCCTCCCAACTCTTAGGACTTTAAAACATCTGAGGAATTTATGTGTTGCCTTAAAGTTACCGATACGTGTAATGACCGTGCGGAGAGCTTCGTCCCGGTGTTGGGGCTGCACCGGGGGTCCTCTCCCCAGCTCCGGGGCCTGATCCTGCTCACAGGCTCCATGTGGCTCTTGCAAAGCAACGGGGCAGCCCTGGCACGAGTTTTTGGTGGAGCTACGGGGGTTTCTACCGCCTCACGTGACCTGGGCCGCCGCGTGCTTTAATTAGGGGTATCGTTAGGATCCTTTTTTTGTCTGGCCAGGACCTGGCTGCTGCAAAGCCCTTCGCTGTATCTGGGTGTGCGGAGGATCACCGGCCATCGTGGTACAGCGGCTTAACGAGTTGCTGCCAATTAACAGGAGTCAAGGGTTTCCTGCGAGGGGAGAGCTGGAAAACTGTTAGCCCCAAAGCCGGAGGTTGCTCTGGTTTTGGCGCGAGAGGGGCGATGTTCTTAGGGATTTTGTGTTTTAGCGTATTCCCAGTGTGTCGCTCTGCACATCAGAGGTAAAAAAATGAAGCACGTTTTGTCTTTATAAAAAAAACACCCACCCCAAACTCCTAAAGTTTTGGAGTTGTTAATAAGCAAAAGAAAAGCTCTTCTCTTTCTAGCCCATGGGGCTGAGATGAGCAAGATGCCCAGGAATTAGCTAGCTTAGCTTTGATTTTTTGGGGGGTTTAAAAAGCTGCTTTCAAACTCGAAGGCAATTTGACTGTGCTGTATTTTATTTCTAAGCACACTTCCACGATCCTAAAATGCAGCAAAGGTCAAGTCTTTTGTGAAGTCTAACTTCAGTTTTGCTTTATATTTTGGATTCGTGACTCATTCGGGCCGCGGGCTTTTACCAGGTGAGAAGTGAGGGGTGAACTGAACGTGTTGGAGGTCGCTTATGGAGCACTGTCTCTCCAGAAGGGATCTGAAAACAGATCTAAAAACCCGTCAGGATTTCCAGCGACGTTCCCAAACTTCCACCACCACCACCACCACCACTTTGCATTTTATTTCAACCCCAACTTTGTGTCGGGTCCCACTAAGCGACCCGTGGGACCAGCGGCAGCATCGTGGTGGGAAGGCGGAGGGAAGCTCCATCCTTCTCGGGCTGCTGGAGGTTATTTTACCAACGGTGCTGTTTACTTTTGTTTTGCGTCTCGGTTCTCCCGTTGCTGTGTGTGTTTGAGCTGTCTGGGTGCTGGCGAAAGCCGGGGCTGAGCCTTTACCTGCAGATTTTTGGCGGTGAGGTGGAGGACCTGCTAAACGTAGCTGCCTTTCCAGGGCTCCCTGCTCTGGTGTGACGTTGCACGTGATCCCACTATAAATGACTATCGAGGAGTGAGCCGAACAACCCCCCCAAAATGAGAGAGGTGCCTCATTTGCTGCTTTTTTTTTTTTTTTTTTATTCTCTGCTTGCCCCGCCGGTTTTCCCCCACTTCAGGCGTGATTAGGCGCAATTATTCACTTGTACATCGTCTCTGCTTCAAGTCGATAAAACCTTGTTGCCCCTCCATCCCAACACCCCCTGAACCTCCTCTCCCCCCCTCCCCAGAAGTCACCCTCTTAACATTCATCTTCTCCAGGGGGTCCAAAGAATCAATTATTCCCAAGGCAAGATGGAGGTGGGGAAACACAATAAAAATACCCCCAACCCCAAAATACGGCCCTTATTCCTTAATCTCACTGGATAGAGTTACACATCTGGTAGAGGCTCGTTCATTGTTGCTATTACTTTTATTGCGTCTTTAGCGGTGATGAAGTTCAGATGGCAGAACCAGTGGGCCCCAATTTAATTTCGTCTGGCCTCCTGTAACGAGCACGATGCGATCCCTGGGTAGCGCTGGCTCGGCCGCGGCTCCGGCGGGTAGAGGTGATGGGCAGAGGTGGTGCGGACGGACAGCTGGACAGGCAAAACCCCACGGCGAGGGTCAGAGGAGGGGGGGGGAAAAAAAGAAAAAAACGATAAATCTGGGAATAAGGATGATAACGGGTGGGTGGAGGTGTCTGTGCTGTGTGAGCATCAAATACCGCCGTGAGGCGGATGGACAGATGGCTTTTCATGTCAAAAAAAACCCAGAAGCAAGATGATGAGGTGGACTTCCACCTTCCTTGGTGGCTGGGGCGTGCGCGCCGTGACGCTTTCTGAGGCTGCTCTAACCCTGATGGCTCTTCCCTAGTGATTTCCATGACCCTCCGGGTTTCCAGTGGCAATGTATAGAAGCTCCCACCTCTCCCCAACTGTCTGCAAATGCATGTGTCTAAGGGCTATACGGGATTCATTTATGGGCCTCCCGTTGGTGGGATATGTGCATGCAAAATGAAGGTTGTATTTGGCTTCTAATATTCAGATCTATATTCCATATTGTGTTGACCAAGAAAAACAACTCAGCCCCTGTGCTGAAGAATGTGATGGACTGATGACTTTCAGAAACGTACTGTAAATCAAGGAGGCTAATAAATACTTGCTATTAATAAAATGGGGCTACTGCCTTTCAAGTTATTTTCACGTTTTATAACATCTTAAAACTTAAACGGAATGAAAAAGGCAATACTGTCAGACCTTCCCGTTTCCCCCAGCGTGGTTGTTGCTAAACGTAACCTCCTCAAATGCCCAGGCAAGGTGAGTTTTTCCTCAATGAGAAGCTCTAGATGGAGCAGTGAGACCCCTGCCCAACCCCGCGGAGCCGATGAGGGGCTGGCCCCGGCGGCAGGGTCCCCTTGGCAAGTGGTGGCCTCTTGCCGGGTTGTCCCTGTGGGCTGGCAGAAGATCCCCAGAGCTTGTCCAGACCGATGCATCCAAGAGCCTGCAGCGATGAGCCGTACCAGCTGCACCGGTTCATTCGAAACCTTTAATGCTTCCCAGTCGTGAGCGAAGCCTCTCCAGGTGGCAAGCGCAGGGGCAGAGCATCCTCAGGATGCTTAACCCTTTCCGTCGGGTTTCTCTGGGCCCGCACCCCGTCCGTCGCGAGAGGTCGGGTGAAGGTGTCAGTGGCCAAGGGCCTCCCGCGAGGCTGCAGGCAGCCGAAAACGGGGCTGTGAACTTGCTTCTTGAGTACCTGCAGCAGAGCCCGTAGTGCCTGTGGGATGCCAGGTCGGACTCTTTAAAGAGCTGTGCCCTTGCAAACCCAGGGCGCTCTGGGCAGGGAGGCAGTAGGGGACGGAGCCCTAAATAAATCTTTTTTTTTTGTTGTTCCTGATGTGAGCGTCTGTCCTTTCCCTGACCTCCTCTTACAGCCCTCCGTGGGCGAGCGGAGCCAGGTGACGCCCTGGTCCCCCTTCCCCGTGGGACGCGGTTGTCCTCTGCCAGCCCTCGTCCCACGGCTCATCTCCAGAAAAGCCCCCGGCGGTGGGCGGCGTGGGCTCTGCCTGCCCCGCTCTCCCCAGACACCTCTGCACCCCAAAGTCCGCTATGGATAAAACTTATTTTTTTTTTTTTTTTATATTCTCCTCCCAACAGACCTCTTCCCTGCCGCCTCCCTGGCACGCTCCCCTGGGGTTCAGCTTTTCCGTTCGGAGGCATCAGGGAGCAACATCCCTTCGGGAGCCGCTTTGCACCTGGCTGCTCCTGTTGGCTTTTTGCTGCCTGAAATCCACTTTTAACAATTTTTTTTTTTCCTTCTTTTTTTTTTTTTCTTCCCCTTTCCTCTCTCTCCTGCTGAAGAGATAGCACTTTCTGCAGCTGTAGTGATTAAAGGGGAGGGGAAAGAGAGCTTATTTAAAGTAGAGCCTGGCAATATAAAATAAGGTGTGGAGGTGATGAATGATCCTGGGGTATATTAAAGCAGGGGCTGGCATTTTCGACATCTCCCCTACCCGCGGCGTGTTTGAGCACCTCGGAGACCGGCTGTTTTGAAATGCCGAGCATCCGCCCCCGGGCCCTAATTCGGGCAAGTTTAAAAACGTCCTCTGGGATTTAGTCAAGTTGTGGCTGTTTTCCTCTCCCGGAGACCCCGGCGGTGCCGTTCGAGCGCGGGACGCAAAGAGGGGACGGGAGGAGAAATCCCACCCCAGCCCCGCTCCCCCTCCCCGGGGCGAGGGGATCAGAGAATGGGCACCCCGGGAAAGTGCGGAGATGGGAAAAGCCTCCCTGGCTTTTAAAGGCTTTTTAAAGGCTTTTGGAAGTGTATTCCCAGCATTGCTGTAAGAGGCAGCCAGGAGAAAGAAGGGAGAAGAAAAGAGCTCATTGCACGCAACTAGCAGGGCAGGCACGGGGAAATTATGCATTTTTCTGGACTGGCTTATTCCCTTCTGTGTATTAAACATTATTTTAATATTCGAGTGACAATGTTTTATAATTAAGCTAAATGTAAGAGACGGAGTACGCTGGAGAGCTCGGCTCGGCGTGAGGAGGTGAGGAAGGTTTCCACCCGCTGCCCGGGATTAACCCCGGGTTGCAGCATCCTCCGCGGCCGCGCTGGCGAGCGCGGTGCCCGGCTCTCGAATGCCAACGCGCCCCGCGCTTCGGCAAGTAAAACCTTTAACTCGTAAAGGTTGTAATGTTAATACAGAAGAAAAGCGTTTTAAAAAATTACATTAGTTCACAGACATCTATTGAACTCATGAGGGGAAATCTAGCCCCTGAGAGAGAGAAACTAAAGAGCTGAGCCATAAACCAGTACGATAACATCCTTATTATAAGATGCAAATTAAGGGGCCCAATTCACTTTAAAAAAGCATTATGAGTATTTAATTTTTCTAGTGGGAATATCTCTGAAGTTGGCCTCTGTGTGGTTTTTCGTGCTGTGTACTTAAAAAAAAAAAAGAAGAAGAAGAAGAAAAGAAAGTAAGTCGGGGCACGAAGAAGCTGCCGAAGGCAGAGTCGAGGATGCTGAGCGGGTGCTTGGGGTGTCGGAAGGAGCAGCCGGCGCTTGTCGCGGGCAGGAGAGCACGTGTTCACTCCGGATTCGGGTAGGGAGACTGCGGCTAAAGCCAGCAGCATCGCAGTGGGATTCAGGAGGTGTAAAACGGCGTCTGAACCTGCCCTGGGATTTGGTTTAGGTGTTTCATCTCTGGAGCGGCTGGCTGGCTCCCCGCGTGTCGGCTGGCCGGTGGCTCGGTGCCGACGCTGGTGCCCTGCGGGTCGAGGAGAAGCGCTCGGTCGAGACCGCATCCGAGGGGTTTTTTTTTTTTTTTTTGATTTGCTGAGCAAGCCACCCCCCACCCTTGGCACTGCATCTCCTTTTGGGGGGCGGCTGGGCTGCCGTGGTGCTGCCCACAGCGTTATCGGTCACAGTCCGGCGAAGGGACCACAGGGCTTTCGGGTGCTTTGCTTGAGGCGCTTATTCGCGTCAGGAACGAATCAAAACTTCACCATATCTTCTGAGTTTGGTTTTTTTCTGGCTGTTTCTTGTTTTCTGGAGCCTCTTAAAATTAATTTATTCCCCCCCCCCCCCCCGCCTTCTCTGAAATTGGAAGATGGCATAATCGCTGCCCTTGCCTTCTCCCTCGCTGTTTGTCAGACGCCAGAGGTTAAAGTCCCGAGCCAGAAGAAGGACTTGGCACTCAAGGTGGGGACAGCTGGGATGAGAGGCAGAGAGCCGCCCCGTGTCTGGTCCGCTCTCCGTCCAGCTTTAGGGTTGAAAGGTCAAGACTTGTTCGAAAAAGCAAAGAAAACGCGGTACCGTTAATTCACATCCTTGAAGGCAAAAGGCCTCGTTTAGCCGCCTGCGTGCTGGAGCCGTCGGGAGGCTGGAATTGTCTTCTCAAACCTAGAAAATAACCCAAAACTCCTCCTCTGAAAGACTGCTTTTCAGGCGGGCATTATACAGCTCTCCTATATAACGAGTGGAGGCCGAGGGTTGAGTAAACCAGGGAGACCAGGTAAATACCTTCGGGTGAAACTCACGGATTAGACAACTTTGTTTTGCGGAGCTGTAGAGCATCTCTCCAATTACAGAGATAAAAAGCGGGATGGGATGGGGGCTGCCGGCTCTGGACCCGGCCCCGCAGCTCGAATTTGGGCTCGGGCTCTGTTCCCACACCACGGCCGCTGCCTCGGCTTCGGGCCACAAAAGCACGGGGGTTTTCCCACGGTGGGGTTAATGGGTTGAGGAACCGCCTGGCCTCCAGCTGGACGCCCGTGGCTGAGCTCGGAGCGGGTCCGAGCCGCGCGTCGAAGCCTGTTTCTCACCCCATGGCTGCCTCCCTATCCCCTTTCCGCCTACTGAATAGTAATTTGTTTCCAAATCACTGTTTACAAGGAATATTGCTTCTTTTTAAAGCTGCATGGATGCTTGTGGCCAGCAAAGACCGTAAAACAGCAGCAGGTAATGCCCGCTGGCAGGCACGGGAAATACGGACCCCTTGCTTTGAGTTTGGGTTTTTTGTTTGTTTGGTTGTTTGTTTTTTTTTTTAAAAAAAGAAAATAAATCCAATATATCCTTCTTTTATCTTGTTTAGGAATCATAAATTTAGCATGTAACAGGGTTAACGGACCGGCTAGGCAGCCGTATGGGGCCATAGGTTAGTTAGGCTGGAAGTATTTACGGGGCTGTCACTCAGCTGATCCCCGGGGGGGGGCCGCGCCGAGGGGGGGGCAGCACTTGTGGCACGTAGCGTTAAACACCTATTTAAAAACAAACAAAACAACTTTTTCTGACAGAGCAGGCCATGCCGCAGCAATCCTCCTCCAGGTCTCTATAAAAAGAGGGGGTTTATGAAGGTTTTTTGCCCTTCTCCCCCCCCCCATCCCATCCTGAATCCACACGGGAGCACCCGGAGCATCGTGTGTACATGTGCAGCCGAAAATCACCGGCTGCCGAGATAGATGGGGAATCTCGCTCAGCGAACTTTGTGGGAAGGCGGAGGGTAACTATCAGGACGGTACAAAGCTCACGGCGGAACCCCGGCGACAACCTCTCGGCCAGGCACGCCAGCGTTTTCCACGCCATTTCCCAGCTCGCTGTGCAACCCCCCGCCCCCCCGCCCCGTCCCCAGCCCAAACCTTCCCCTCCCTCCGATTTCACATTAGGAGCCTTGTAAATCCTTC
Source organism: Balearica regulorum gibbericeps (assembly GCF_011004875.1). Lineage (NCBI taxonomy): Eukaryota > Metazoa > Chordata > Aves > Gruiformes > Gruidae > Balearica > Balearica regulorum. The sequence goes on from NC_046186.1 coordinate 122,602,421, forward strand.
CGACCCGCACGCTTTATCAGGTTCCCCAGCTTCTCTCTGCAAAACCGCGGCACGGGCGGCAGGAGCGAACATCTGCGCGGGGGATATCCTCCCGCTCCCGCTCCTCCGCGGCCGGCCGCTATCGCCGTCGGGAAGGCAGTTGCGGTTTCGCAGCTTTTTAGCTGAGAAATGAGGAAGGATGTTCTTCCTTGTGGTTTGCAATTATGGCGTAGAAAGTAACAAACGTATTTCTGTGTCCCACCCCAGATTCGCTCTCCTGCAGCCGGGCTGAGATAAGGGGCGACGCGTCGGAAAGCAAAACCCTGACGGTGAGCGAGTTATGAAAGTGATTGTAAAAGCTCCCCAGGAGATTAAACGTGGGTCTGCGCCCGTGTGTGGCTCTAGTGGCATTTGGAAACAGCATTTAATATCACACAGCTCCTTGCTTTTAAAAAAAAAATAATAATCCCCCCAAAAGCCCAGCCTCCCTTCGTGCCGGGGTTGCAGCAGTTGGGATCCTGATGCTCTAAATTCAGCCTCCGTCTTTAACCCCGGAAAGTCTTCAGCTTTCAGGGCAGGCGATGTGGTCGTGTCTCGCACGTGCCCTTTGCACACGTGGGGAAACACTGGTGTTTCCACCAAAGCCCAGAAAGGCCCCGGGACCGGCACCAGCGAAGGGCTGGTCTGTCACTGGGGATGCTCGGGGAGGGTTTGCTGGCGTGGGTATCGGTTGGGTCTGACGGTTGCGACCTGCACAGGTGCTTCCCCAAAAGGGTCGTGCCTCCGACCCCAGAGACCCCCGGGATGGAGCGATGCCCAATTTTTGGTTTGCCATTGCTCCGGAGACGGGTCCTGGTCCGGCTTGATGGCGGCTCCTCAGGAGCTGCCGTGGGGCCGGATGAAGCTGGAGCATCCTCGCTACGCGTGCTTGAAGTGCTTGGGGATAAGAAGTTGAGAAATGACGAATTATTGATTCGCAAACAGCACAAGGGGCCGGCTCGTACCCGGTTACGGGTGCTCCCTCCTGGCCGCGTGCTGACCGCAGCGGGTCGGTGGGACGAGGGTGCGCGGGCACGTCCCACTGCAGCGAGGATGTTTCTGGGCACCTGGATTTTTTGGAAAAACGTGGTGGGGATCCTGCCTGGGGGGAGATGTCTTTCCTGAGGTGCACCCCCACCTTTACATCACCTTGTCATGAAGATGATGTAAGGTCTGATTTCTCCCCTGCTCTGATAGTCCCTGGTGCCAGCGCTGGGGCAGCAGAGCTGTTGGGTGCAGACTCAGGCCACGTCCCTTTTACTTTCCTGAGGGCTTACATTCCTCCTCTTTAAAGGAAGAGACCAAACTCCCCCCCCCCGAGTTGCACTGGGGTGGATTTAAGGAGGGAGCAAGAGCAGTTGGTCTCCTGGAAATACTTGATGCTATGTGAATCTTTTTTTTTCCTTTTTTTAAAAAAAAAAGAATTCTTTTTCTCCAGCTGTGGTGAGAACATAGAGATGAAGCCTCCCCGGACAGGGAGGCGCAGATGGGAAGGGGATGATCTTTGTCGATGGCCCCATCCATCCAGGACGTGTCGCTCCCCTCCTCGGGAGCCCCCGTGGCCGGGGCCCTTCTCCCCGCACGGCTCGGCAGGTTTCGGCATGACTCACCGGAGCCTGGGACAAGGTGGGGTGTTTTCTTCCAGGTCAGGATTTAGGTGGATTGGCAAAGGGCTGTGGGAATGCTTTTAAGGTGTCTTCTTGCATGTTTGGTTTGGGGTTTGGTTTTTTTTTTTTTTTCTCTCCCCCTCCTTTTTGTTTCCCTGCAAGCAGCGTCAGGCTCTCCCGGCAGTGGAGCCAGGAAGGGTTTGGGCCGCCGGAGATGCACATTTCACAATCGCCTGCATCCCTCCCTGTACCTCTGCTCAGCATCTTTCCTCCCCTTTCATCCCACCACCCCCCAAAACTGCTCCCCGTCTCCAAAGAGGTCAATGCCACCGACGCGCCCCCGTTTGCCCTCTCCTCGTAGGGCGCGTTAGGGATGGGAATCAGCTCACGCTTACATGCTTATTGCCATACTTGAAACAATAAAAATAGCAGAAGGAGCGCGACGAAGCTGCCACGTGCCCTTGTAACGCGTATCTAAGTCTTTGGCGACTCGGAGCTCCAAGGCTCGTGGAGAGATAAATAATAAGCGGTAATTGCAGATGCACGCACCGTACTGCTCTGAATGGCAAGAGGCTTTGCAACGGATGGACGTGCCGTCGCACTGGCCGAGGTCCTCGCTGTGGGATTTTTGGGGTGACTGCAAGGGTCTGCAGTGGAGCAGCCGCTTGCGTGCGAGAGATGCTTTGCATTCGTGTTACGATTATTATTGGAGGTGCGCTGATCACGGCGGCTCCAGCTCTGCAGGCGCAGGGCTCGCAGCCTGGCTATTGCCCGCCCGGAGCCGAGCCTGCCCGCACCTCCCGGTACCCCGTCTGCTGCCGATTAAAGATCTCGTACTACCGAGCCAGGCTAAACGCGAGGTTTTGTGCCACCGGTTCCCATCGTAATTACGTATCTGCATGGGATAGACCCGAGGGCAAACCGTCCTGGCACTCCATCAGCACTTTCCTACGTGCGCTTCTGGGAAGCGGAGGGACAGCCACACGCATGACCTGTTCTTCTGGCCTCTCCTCAATCACGTCGCAGCCTCAGGTGCATTTTTAGCTCCTCTGAAATATTTTGGGGGTGTTTTTTCATGTTAGTGCCTCAATTGCTTTTTTTTTTTTTTTCGCTTTTTTTTTTTCCTCTCTCCTTTGACATGTCCAAACCATTTCATCCCATTCTTAGTATTGACAGAAAAATGCAGCTGAAAAAACACTAAAGCTGTTTCAACAACTGCCGTGCTAAAAAAGTAAAGTAAACCAGAAAGTAGTTATTACACCGAGAGCTTCCTCTTTAAATCAGCTGGGGGGGAGCTGGAGGGGGGGGGGAAGAAGTGAGACTACTTGGTAATTAGATTCTCTCCCTCACCCTAATTGCATTACCAATAAATCAGCTCTGAAGATCTGTTTCTTTTTAAGTTTTCTTGAATTTAGTCTTTGTCTGAGAATCTTGGAACAACAGAGCCGCAGTAAATATGATTAACCTATAGTTAATTCCCGGGGTATTTCGGCTCTGCCCTACGGACGCTCCGCCTGCCACGGTTAACCATCGGCCTCTGGGAAACCAGCCCCCCCTCCCAAACCTGGGGGGAGAGGAGCAGCGGAGAGCCCAGCGTGGGGACCCGCTCCCCCACTGCCAACACTAAGCGCAGGAGGTTTTACGTTAAGGGATGATACAGCACACGCGAGAGTCTGATGGGAAAAAATTAACTTTTCCTCAGTGTGCCTTCTGCCCTTTTTCCCCCTCTTTTTTTTTCAGGGTTGCTAAAAGGCCAGGGAGTTTTAGTTTCGCAAAAGCCTCTTATAAACACCTCCTATAATTTCAGAGTCCTGGACCCCGAATCCCTTTAAGCTCCAATTAAACTGTAGGTATATTGTATATTTTCTTTTTTAGAAGAAGAAAGGATGTTTGTTAATACATAATTACGTGCTGGTTCCGTGGGCTGCGGGTGGGCATGGGGAGAAACCCAGGAGCCAAGAGAGGGGACCCCGAAGCCACGCGGGTTTAAGTCAGGGCAGATCTCTCTCGATAAGAGGCGAGCGGTGAGAGCTTATCGATGACCTTCCACCGAAATCCTGCGCTGTTGAAACCCGGGGGTTGCACAAGAGGCGGGGTGGCGACGCGCGGTACCGTGCCGCGGGACTCCCGTTGAGTGCATAACAGATCGCGGTTCCCAATTCGCCGTTCACGTGCGCCGTTTGCTTTGACGCGCTCGTTCACGTGCACCGGGTTACGTCTCTACGACGTGTGGCCCAATGAGATCAACGCTGATGGTTTAAAAAAACAAATCCTCAGTGAACGCACTGTAAATTCTGGATCGAAGGAGTTTGCCCTCCCCACCGCTCAAGTCCATGCTTTGCAAAGCTTTGTTGATACCATGCGTGAGTTTCTTCTGGGTAGGACGACAAGGAGCGTTGCGTTGACAATGCAATCGCCTTCAGCAGGAGAAAGAGGGAGTCACGCCCCCAAAACACAACAACATCCTTGGATGATTTTAATTTGGAAACTCGGGTAGGAGGGACACGAGCATGCTACCTCTGTTAGGAGAGCGTCAGCGAGGCTGGAGCTGCTCCACCACAGGGGATGAGCCAAGGGTGATGCCAGCACTCGATGTGACCTCACTGGTGGGGCGCCCTCCCATAGGGTCTGACCTAGGCGGGCAGAGCCGCGCGCAAGTCGCAGGCTCCACCGACGGCCCCGGACATGACCGGGGGGCCAGAAGTCCCCCAGGGAGCCCAGGCAGGAGCAGCAAGGGGTGGGGACAGAGATGGAGGAGACAAGGCTGCATCCCTTAGGATTCGGAAACCCGTCCCACTAACCCTGTTACGCTGCTCAGAGAGCGTTCGAGGCTGCCCTGCTCGGCTGGGGATGGGAATGGCCTTCAGCTGTGGCCTTGCTGCCCCCTCCACTAACCACCCACAGGTGGGGCACCCCAGCCCGCTTCTCCTCCAGCTGTTCCTGGTTACAGAGCTCTTCAGGGTAGCTGATAAAGGCACTGGCTAACAGCAAGCTCAGGAGCAAAGGGCTGGAGCTGAGTTTGGGAGGAGAAGCAGCAGGTTGTGCCCCTGTGGTGAGAGGCTTGTGCATTTTTGGGGTGTGCTGATGCCCTCTGGATGTCAGAGAGGGTCCCCTGCACTGGGTGGGCTGTGATACCAGCCTTCACCTGGGGTCTTCTCTGACTGCTGAAGCCTCATGCTCACACCTGAGCTGGCTTTGTTTCTTTGGCTGGAGCCGGGAGGCAGTACCTGCAGCCTTCATTTGTGTTTGGCTCAGAAAAGCATCTCTCTGGGCTCAAAATCCTTTGGGACTGTGCGAGGTCTGTGCTTGGAAGCGTCAGCTTACCGCAGGTACCCAGCGTGCTCTGGATATGGGGGAGCAAAGCTGCCTTGCTTTGAGAGAAGAGAGAGGAGGTCTTTGCCTAGCTTGCAGAGGATGGAGGCTTTTACAAGGTGCTTCCTATGGAACTTCACTTGTGTGACGTGCTGAGCCTTAGGTGGCACCTCATCTCAACTTGCTCATCTACGTGACCACCTTGGGTTGTCCCCGGTGGGGAGAAGTAGACGGTCACCGGGGAGCTGCTCTCCGTGGGGCAGGTGAGTGGTAACTGCACGCTGGTCTCTGCTGCAGCTCTTTAAAGTCATCTCATTGTTAAGATTGTGGCTCTTTGCAGTACATGTTATCTCTTGAGGATCTCCCCATGCCTGTGGTATGGCATCTGCAATAGATATTATATCACACTGTCTTTCTCCCATGTTTGCCAGAGGGGAAAGCTTAGCATGGGCTATGCATTAGATTTTTGGAAAGCCTCTATGCTCCCTGGCACCGTGGGCTCAGCTTAGCCCTTCATCTGTGCAAGAGAAGTATGTTGGGTATTATGAGGGTGCAGGATTGTGTAGTGCTTTTTTGAAGATGTACCTCTAGAGCTGGAGGCATGGTCTGTGCTGGTGTATTAATTGTGAGAAGATGCATTGCTCCATTATCCTGGCAGAAATATGTTTTTTTATTGTACCTGACAATTCATGTTTTTTTTGAGAAGGGCTGTATTTTAGTGCTGCAGTGGGTGGAAGACTTTACCTATCTGGCAGGTTTATCCTGGTGGGGGGGAGGTGTTGAAGTTTGTTGGAGGTCTCTAAGCACTGCTAAATTAATAAAAATCACCAGACTATATCACCTGGGGACATTAGTGTCTCTTATAAGTGCTGAAAGGGAGGGAATATTCAACCTCTCTGATGAGCGGATTTGTACCATGACTAGTGTTTCCCTTGCTGGTGAGTCAGGAATGAAACCACGATGGGTTAATTCCTCTTTACCTTGAGGAAGTAGCAGGGAACATTGCAGAAGCAAATGTCATGACTGGAGACCAGATGATGCCAAACGGCTGGATTTTGCCATTGAAATGGCCTCCCTCCGCGGTTCTTGCAAGTGGTGAGATGGGGATGGGGTGGACAGGAGGATTTGGAGCTGGGGGACCTCGTCAGCTGGTCCTTCCTGTAACTGGGGTGGATGAAAGAAGAAAGTGCAGCAGAGGCTGGTCCTGTACCAAAGCCTGTCCCAGGTCCTTTTATTCCCTTCACCCCCTCCCCAGGTTTGGCTCCAGGCAGGAGACCCAGCCTAGGGAACACCTTTTCTTTCTGTTTTTCTCATCACAGAAGCAGTAGGGCAGGCTTATCCAGGGCCACCAGGTGTATGTCTGGGGTCTGCATGGTGCTGAGCTCAGCCCAGGTCTCCTTGGGACACAAGGGTCTGTCTCCAACATCACCAGTCTTTGTGGTCCTTCCCTCTTCCTTGATGAGCTTCTGTCACCTTGTACTTGAAGCCACTACAGCCCTGGTCCATTCCCCCTTCCCACTGAAAACCCCGGCAAAGGTCAGATTTATTCATTTTTTTGGCAAACCCATGCTCCAACCGGCTGGACTGGTTTGGAAATGCCTGGGTGGCTGCAGCCTCGTGCAAGGTTGCTTGAGGATTGCATCTCCTGGGCAATGAGTCACTCACCGGGACGGTGTGACTTTGCACTGTTAGGTGTCTGTCCCGCTATACACCCAAGCCGGAGCAGCCTGGCTCCGTCCATCGTGGTCTCACCATTGCCCAGCGGTGGCCTGAGGTGAAGTTGATGCTGTTGGCTTGGAGGAAACGTAAGGGTATCTCAGAAGCTACTCTTTCCTCTCCCCGTGCATCTCCATCTCTGGCACGGGGGACCTAGCTTTAGCTTTTGAGTAACTCCAGCAGCAAGAATTGCGAGATAAAGACTTACCCGTTGAAACATCATCCTTGACTCCTGTGGACCCTGAGCCGCTCTCGTCAGTTCTTGTTCGAGCGATTAAGGATTGCGCCATTAGCCTACTGCTTAATGAATATTGAAATGCTGTCTGGAAATGAAAAGGCGTATGTTTTCTGCAACACAAACAAACCAGAAATATTTTCCACGGCGGTACGGTCCTCTAAGTGTTGGGTGTCACCCCGCTGGAGCTCTGGCGGTGCCCTCATCTTTGAACTAAACCGAGAAGTGGGAATCTTGTGGCTGGTAATAGCGAGGCCATTATTTTAAGGATACAAATGTTTAATGTACAATAACGAGTCACATAATGAATGTCCAAATGAGTGATGTTTTCTTCAGTTTTACATTCCCAGAGGCGCAGAAAGTATTGGTCACTTTGACACGGAAAGCAGCCAGGCAATTACATTGGTGTGCTCTGAAAAGAGGAGGTTTTATTTTATAACGCAAAACTTGAGGAGAAAAAAAAAGGCTTAGAAATGCTCTGTCCTTCCTGGTTGCTGCTTTGAATTCAATTTGCCTCTGCTCCATGTTAAAAAGGGACGTGAGGTTTAGGGCCGTATTTAACTGAGCACCTCTGAGCTAGCATTGGGTCTTTGGAAGTGAGAATGGGGAAAGGAGGGCAAGAAAGGCATCTGTAAAGGGTTTCTTCTTTTCACAGAAAGAAAAATTAAAATTAATGAAATCCGCTTCCCCTTTGCAGCGAGGGGGATGCTGTGAGGGGTAGAGGTAAGGTACCACCAGCCAGGAGCAAAGCTGGCTTGCTCAAGGTGGGGTGTGGGCTCTGGCTTGCCCCGTGCCCACAGGTGCCCAGGTTTGGGTGATGGTCTGACCCCTCCGTCGCTGCATTACTGAAACCCCCCGTGGCTTTGGCGTAACAGGGTTTTGCCCAGAAGCTTTCAATACCCTCCTTTTTTTCCTTTTTTCTCCTTTTTTCCTCCTCCTTATTCATAAATGAGTTAATGAGAGAAGCCTTGCAAGATATTTTGGGAGCTTAGGACTTAAGGCTTGATTCTTCCCTTAGCAAAATTTTGGGGAAGGCAATACCCTGTCATTTTAGCTGGGCAGGACCAATTGATTATTTCTTGTGCTACAGAAGACAACGAAACCTGGATAATTTCAGAAACAGTAGAAAATCAGTCTCATGCATGGGCTTGCAGGGGAAGGTCTCAAATGAAACGTTGCCTTAGAAAGCAAAGTTCTAGTGTAACAGAAAAATATCCAGGTTTTATCTATTTTACCGAAGGCTAAAATGAATTCTTATGTATATTTTATAAGAATATTTGTTTTGTTTATAGCCCAGCATTAAGGATACTTTTTTCTTAATAAGCTCATGTCAGAGCTCCCGTAACCGTAGCCCGAAGGACACATTTTGCAAAAATGAAAAATGAACATATTATTTACCTATCAATACCGTGCAATGTTGATCAATGCAAACTGGCGGTGCTCCCCCCCAACCCCCCTATCCCACTCCCACCATTACGGGAGGCGGGTTGCCCTGTCTGGGCAGTGCTGGGACTTTATCTGTAATATGGAGCTTTCAACTGCTGGGCTGACAAAATGCCTCTCTGACAGCCAAGCCATTAATTACCATCATCTGAGCCTAATTCATTCATCCCTTTCCCTCTCATGCAGAGGGACAGGGAGGGCTGAGGGCACTTGGGGAAACATAGGCATGATTCCATATTCGTTATGCGGCGAGCGCTGCCTGCGACTTTGTTGGTTGCAGTGGCTTTAATTGAATTGGCTTGCCAATAAAGCTGTTGTCATTCAGTAAGTGAATTTGTTGTACTACTCGTGCCACAGCTGCTGCATACAACCAGGCGTTTCCTGAAGGCAAGCCAACCTTGCGCTACCCTGGCTGGAGATGAATTTTTTTTGCCTTTCCCCAAAACTCGTCCATAACGTGCTGCGTAATATCCTTTAGAAGTCATTTCCCAACAGGGACAAACGGGGTATCACTTGCCTGAGCATCTCTTGCAGGGGTACATCACAACCCCAAAAAGTGGTGGCCGTAGGCTGGGTGATGGTAATCCGTTGGGATGCAGGACCGACCGGTCAGCCTGTGTGTTTTTTCCGTTAATGGGCTCTGACCTCCGTTACCCCACGCTGGTCGTGATAGAGCATCATTGTTCCTCGCAGTAAAAATAAATACAGAATATGACAGATAATATATTTTGTTAGTCAGGAGCTTAGAGTGCCATTAAGAAGTCCAGCAATATTGATAAAATAAAGTAACATTAGGAGAGGCATTTATTATAGGAGATGTAGGCTGTTGGGCCAAAAAATACTCCAACTTTCTGCAGTTTATAAAATATTAGGGAAGGAGAGGGGGAGACTGCTTGATTTATGGTGGCTGTAAAGTGATCCTGAGATGAAGTAAAATATCCAGAGGTCTGAGAAAGCGTTACTTTTCTTTGTTTTAACGTGTGGGACCAGCCTACACACAATAGCCCAGAGCACGGTCCGCGGCTGAGGGCCAGCGGTCCCCGTAAGAAAACCTCATTCTTCTCACGGGGTGACCGTGATGCAAACCTACGTCTGAACGTTACCGCTGACCCCTCTTCTCTGCTGCGTCAGAGTGAACTCCCGTATTTTATCACTCCCAAAGAAAGGTGGTGGGGGGAGCAGACCTGGATCTGTTCCAAGACACTGTGACTGAGTCCCAACTCTGGTCGGAATGAATTATTTTTATTTTTTTTTTGGTGCTACACTGAGCTGGGGGAATTACCCCGAGAAAGAAGTGTTCTTCAGAGATTTTTGTTTTTATAACCTCATAAAACATTGCATTGAAATCTGAGTTAATTCCATCAGTTTTCTCTGGATTTATGCTTATTGTAGATTATTTTTAACGCACCCAAATATGGGTAGGTGGGGTATTTCAAGCTCTCTGCTCAAATCAGATCATGTTTAGCATGATGCCTAACCAAAACTGCAGGATCTGAAGTAATATTTTGGGTGTTCATCTTGCTTGAGGTGAATCATAAATTTGAAGAGATAAGCTGGCAATTAGATGGTTAAACTAGTACATGAGTGCCCGTTTCTAGGCATCCAGTAAAAAAGTAATTTTTTGTCTTGTATAGGCTCGTGTTATTTGAGTAGTAACTCATGAAGAGAAGTCTAAAATTGATTGATAATGGTAAAACTTTCCTCAACTTCAGTACCAATGGGTGTAGCCTGTGACGGGGACCTGTTGCCTTCAGTGCTGGGAGCCTGCTTGTACAAATCTGTGCAAGTGGTTGTGGCAAAGGCTGCGGTGCCTGTTTCCAGCCTGGGAAGAGTCATTCTTTTCTGTTAGTTTGGGAATGAAAGTATATCAAGCATAAAGCTTGGGGGCCCTAAAGTAGTTGTTGGCTTGTCTTATCTTTGTGGAGGATCAGCTGTAGGAGCAAACCTATGATGGCAAATGTCCCACTGATGTCCATAAGACCATAATCTTTCCCTTCTCACTGTTTCTTGGAATGTTTCCTAGAAATTAAGGTGCTGATCTATGTTTCTAGGAAATACCTGTGTGGTCAGCCTAGGTCCATCAGCCAAAATGCCTGGTGTTAGGCAACATGTCTGGAGGGACGGGGCAGTGAGGGTGTATCAGAGGGTGCGTCGGTAAAGCCTGGGATTTTAGGGAAGCACCTTGTGAATCCACAGTGGCAGCCTCTCCTAATGCTTTTGGGGTGATGCTGGATCCCAACAGGTCTGTCTATCAAACAAGGTCTGCATCATCAGCCACCCTGAGCTGATGCAAAGGCAGCAGATGGGTTGGTATCTTTGCACTGAATTCAGGTGCTGAGTTATGTTAGAAGTCTGTGGGTAAAATTAAATAAACCAGGCAGGATCTGTTGTTTGCTCCCAGGGAAAAGGTTTGTGATGCCTGGAGGAAGAAGCAGTGGCAGCACTGGGGTGGTGGGTCTGGGTTTCCTCTTGGCTGGGAGGGCTGGAGGCCCCAGGGCCCAGTGAAGCTCCCCAGCTGTTGGTGGGACACCTGCAAGTCTCTTCCCACGTGGATGAGTTTGTCCCCTTTCCTGCTGTACCAAAGCCCACAAGTTTGGGCATCCGTGGCATGGGACAACCTGTTGGCTTGGAGCACTGTCTGCTGGAGCTTCAGCACAGCTGGAGGCCAAGAGGATGGGGAAATCTTAATGGTGAATAACCTGTGGTTTATGTTACTCTAAGTAACCCAATTTACCTTGAACACTCCTCTTAGAGCAGTAACGCTCAGTAAGTGGCTGTGTCAGTCAATTATAGACTTAGGGTAGCTGACAACGTTTTCTCCTGTCATCTCTTCCCACCACTCCCCAAGCCTCTGCCAGAGAGGACAAGCCCAATGACAGCAAGCACACATGAGCCTCGGCAAGAAGTGGCAAGCAGCCAGGATAAGAGTTCAGGATAACTTCATATAGTCTTTTCCTTTCCTTGGGTATAATATTATGTATGTGGAATGCAACTGCACTACTCTCTGGGTTTTTTTTTTTAAAGACCAAGCTGACAAGGGCTTTTGTATGCCTGTACCCCCCATGCTATTAGAAATAAATTTTCAGTATTAAGAACCACGTGGTTCTCAATTAGCAGTGAATAAAATTAGGCAGCTCTTTATTTAGAAGGGTGATATTTTTCTTAATTCTTCTGTGCCCTCGACATTCATGGTTTAAGAAAATTGTGCAGGCATACTGAACTTCCTTTAGCATGAGATTTCTGTCCAGGAAATACAAATAAAGCATAATTTTTCAGAGATTGAGATGAATGATAGGGAGACCAATGGCTTGGAGAAAACAGGCTCGAGTGTACGGGAACTGACCACTGAAACCAGACCCTAGAAGCGCCATAAATATAGGCTTGTAGCAGCCCAATGTTTATTTTTCTTTCTCTGTGGCAGGCGTTGCTTTTGCCTTTAAGCTCAGTAGGGTTGGTGAAAGAAAAAAGTTCATCTGGAAGGATCTTGGGAAGAGGAACGTGGTGAATAAATGGTCAGATCACAAAACCTGGTTATAACTATTTGAGTGGTTCTTATCAAAATATGAAATAATTTTGTGCACCTTCAACTTGTTGACAGTGCAAGCTTAAAAACTTTACTTCATGTGCCAAGTTTGTGTCAAAGTAACCTATGCAAAAAAATAATAAAAAAAAGTAGTCCAAGTGCTTGGAGCTTTGGAGTTGCGGGGGGGGAAGAAAATTCTATTAAGGCTTATGAACACCCAATCTGTAAAAATTAACTCGTGTCGCTCCCAGCTGGCGATGCAAGGCGCCGGTGGGATGTGCATTCCGGTGCCAACCGGTCTTCGTGTCTCTGCTAGCCGCAGGAGGGTTTGGATCCTCTACACCCAATCCTGTGCTGGCTGTCGAAGGTGTAATTAACTGCGTGGGTGGTAAAATGGCCCAGGGCTCCCCGTTTGCATTTTGTGCAACTGGAACGTACCCTCCTCATCGGGTAACGTGGCAAATAAAACCCTAGCAGGGCAGCGGCAAGTGTTGATGAGGAGTTTTGAAATAGCATGAGAATGGGTTTTATTACAGTATATCGCTTGCTGAAACTGCAGGGCTGGTGCAAATAATCTATTAAGAGAAGGCTTTTGTGAAGCTCTATGGCTTTTTAAAGAGGTTTATGGCTTGGCTAGCAATCATTTGCTGTGTGAAAGTCCAGAGGTATGAGTCTTCACAGGGCCATGTTGGCGTAAGCGCTGCCTTGTGTTGCAAACGGGTGTGGAGGTACCTGCAGCCGACGTTACGGGGCAAGATCCCAATTCTGCCGGAGCTGAGGGCCTGCACGGGGGACACCTGTCTGCAGGTTTCCTTTGCGTGTACGGTTTCCACCTCCAGCACCGGTGCTCTTGCACAGGCAGTGAATTGGATATTTGTACCCTGCTGTGCACTAAGTCAAGTAACTCCTTTGCATCGAGGATGAGTACTTATGACCTCTTTTCCTTAACTTGAGGTGCCGCTGCAAGCGAGGTTTGGCACGTGTGCCACTTCATGGACGAGGCCGGGGTCTTGCATGGGCAGGGGGGAGCTGATGGGCTTCCTGCCGTAGTCCCCAGAGGCCAGGATTAGACCTTCCTAGAGCTCCCCTGCCTGTGTAGCCTGAGCTTTAGTGGTCCAAACCTGCTCGGTCTAAAGGGTAAAGCTAAAAGCTGGGTATGCCTGGGAGGGGATCAGTCGAGTTTAAGGCTCTGCCCTCTGACAAGTTTGTGCTTTCTTGCAGCGTCTTCACGGGCTTGGCGATTTCAAGCCTCACTGCGTGCAAAGTTTCATCTGCTTTCCATGGGTTGCCTGTGCTCTTGTGTTCTTTTTGGAGGAGAGCTCGAGGATAATTCAGACCTTTTTTCATTTTATTTTTTGAGAAGCGCTTTGCAGAAAGAAGCCCTGCTGCTCTTCTCCCTGCTGCCCTCCAGGTTTTTAAGTTTTCAGCAGGGAAGGGGAAAAGTGCCTCCTGGGCAAGCAAGGGCAGTGCAAGGAGGACCATGTCCCCATAGCCCAGCCCTTACCTGAGAATACTCTGTGGATGGTAGAAGACCTCGTCTGAGGTCTCCTATGGCCTTCAAGGCACTGGCTGGAGCTTGTACGTGGGTCCTGGTGCACAAGGATGCTTCTACCTGTTTAAGTGATATGTCAAGTGACCAGTCCTGATCCCAGCTGCAGCTTTCATAGGCCGGTGGGGTAGTGTCTCCAATGGGGCAATTTGAAGCCAGTAGTTAGACCCTCGTGTTTGGTTTGAGTCTGCAGTGAACTATGCTACCTTTTACTTTTGCAATACACATTTAAATTTTGCTCTGTGCAAAGCTCTTGCACATGAAGTATCTTTCAGATGTACGGAACATTCTGGTTGTTTTTCAGTCCCATGTCCAATGGACTTGTTGATTAGGAGATAAAGCTATTGCTGCTACCAGTTAACCAAGTTACACAGCTGAGACCTGGGTTTTGCTGGAGGACATCTTACGTTTACCTCAGTGGTAATCTGAGCTTGATGTCCTGCAGCTCAGTTTGGTACAATCTCCTTCAGAGCTGATTTTTTTGCCTTTCCCCCCCCCAAGAGGTCTCTCTTGGGTGGACTTGGAGGTCTGATGGGAGCCTTCACATAGGTGTGCCCCATGATGGTAGCTCTCCATTTGCATAAAGATCATGCTCAGAGGTGTCCTGATCCAAACCCCCTTGAAGCTGATGAAGATCTTTCTGCTGGCTTCCATGGGCTTTGCTCCGGCTCTGCAAGTGCAGAGACTTCAATGAAATCAGAAGTCAGAACCTGCAAAAGTGTGCATGTGAGATGCAGAAAGGCTGAAATTAGCCCTAAAAAAAGAGGAGGGGAGGAAAAAAACCCCCCAGAACAGACAAAATGTGACACAGGTGCTTTTCTGAAACTTTCTCTTCTGTTTATTTCAAAGCACTGCAAAATGCAGTTTCAGTATTACAGGGCTCTTCATGGAGACAGTGCTTGCTCTGAACAATTAGTTTTCAGGTGATCTATTTAAACTTGCTCATGATCACCAGGAAGGGAGGACATTCGGTTAAAGCAGCCACTGGCTGTGGCATTCACAATGATAACTGTTCTGGAGCTGGGAGTAAGGTCGAGTAGCATGCTTTATTGCAAACCTTTGCACAAGGTGGTTGCTGCCTTTCCTAGTCCAGAGCCTCCCTGCAGCTGGAATAACTAATATACAGTTACTTGGATGGGGTAGATCTGTGTGCAGTGGAGGGATGGGCATCTGTAGCAGTTTTATGGAAGCTGAGAGAAGCTCTAGATTTACTGTGCAATGACCAAAATCTAGCCTGTAAGGGCGTTCACCCATGGACCTAAGAATATTCTGCAAAATACAGAAAGCATCGCTAAGCTTGCATTGCTGTAGGGCATACCAGGGCACAAGAGGGGAGGGGATGTGAATTGCTCCAAGGTCCTCGGTGAGGTCTGAACGTCCCAAATCTGATTTAGCTCTACGCGTGCTTGCCCGACACCCTCCCATCGCTACCGGGCTGAACAAGTGCGGACAAACCCTGCCTATAGCCGCTGCCAAGCTTCTCCGGCTCTTTTCACCGGTTTGTCCAAGTGCTCGGGCGATAAGATTTGTCCTGCCCTGTTTTTGCAAAGGGATTTGGTGATTGCAAAACATGTCACATTATTGACTGGAAGTTGTTACCATCTGGTGGCTGTTTAGATGGTCTGGTACTAATGAGTAGGTAATCTCAAGCGAGTTTCTAGGGGACAGCTGTCCTCTCTCTCGCTTTCTTCCTCACGCTCATACACATCATCGTTGTACTGGACACTAATTGGCGTTCTTATTTGCAGAGATGAGTTACGAACGGTCACGGAAGTGCTTTCCACGAGAAATGGGTTGCATTGTGTGGATGTGATAACAGGAGGAAAACTGCCTTTCCAGCAGCTGTGTTGTGTTTTATGTGCAGAAAGGATTTCAGGTTTCTAGCAATCTCGTACTAGCCTTAAACACTCTCTGAAGAAGGAATCAAGGGATGCGAGCTATTGCAGATGAAGAAAGAAGAATAAAAATGCACTGCTATCCCCTTGGCTTATTTCCTAACCCTCCCACAAGTCAATAGGTGCCTGCTCCGAAGTGCCTTGTCTTGCAAATGCATGCCCAGAAAATGCAACTTAAAACCAAACAAGTCTAGTACATATTCAGAGTTGTGATCAGGTGGAAGCTGTTCAGAAGCATGTAACGGTTGCTGTGTTCATGGTGGTTACGGGTGTGATGGTATGTGGAATGTTATTCAGAATCAAGCAGAGTTGGGTGCTGCACTTGGATGTGTGGAGATAGGTGCTGCAGGGGGTGTCCCCGTGGACAGTGGCTCAATGGGAGAGTGTTGGAAATGATGTGGGATAGTAAACCCTGCTGGCAGCTCGAGTATAGCCTGAGAAGTGTCATGATCTCCCACTGCACAGAGGAGAGCAGGAATACAGATCAGTCGCTCCCACTGCTGCATCAGTGACCCTTCACTTGTCCTGTCCTCGCAGTCCCCAGCCATCTGCTCATGGGGGTCATCGTGACCCTGTGCAAGCTGTGGGTTGGGTGGGGAGGGTCTTCTACTCGTGTGGAGTTCTCCAAGGTACGTGCTTGCTGAAAACCATGACACACCTTGAGGACAGAGATAACTAAAGCTTGTCTATAGCAGAACACGTGCTCTGCTCTGGTGGAGTAGAGCTCCCTGCAGACCTCAGCTTCTAAGGGTGAAGTTTGGGTTGTCTTCTCTTGCTGTACCACATCTCCAAGCACAACTGCTGTCTGAGGCCTCAAGTAGTTTGTCTGGCTTGGACTTCCTTGCTGGCAAGTCGTTTGTGATTGCAGGTGGTTATTTACTTGTACGCGGTTCCTCCTATCTCCCTCCTTATCTCATCCTGTCTGTACTGACTTCAGACTCCTCTTAAATCTGAGAGGAGCAGTGGTGGCTGCGGTGGTGATGTGGTGTTAATTTGTCTGACTGTGCTTATTTCGACTTCAGGTCAGCAAGCGTGATATCTCAGCCTGTTGGAAACGACTTGTGGTGGCTTGTCATTTTGTGGGCTGTGCTTTTTTAACAGCAAAATACAATAATAATGACTGTCTAAAGGCTTTTGTTTTGGGCAAAAAATATTTAATATAATATCTTTTTTTGTTCAGTTGTGGAACAGATAGGGGGCTGAGGCTAAAGAGGAAGGTGACTTCATCTTCATCGTTGAGCCAGATGTTTTATCAACACAATGGCTTGATCTGTTAGGCGCTCTGCAGAGGCACGGTGCAAAGGCGTACCCGTCGGCCGCAGATGTGCACGTGGAGCAGCAGCGCTGAATCACCTGTCATCCTGTATGGCTGGGGTGAAAGGGGAAGCTATTTACATAAATTATTGGAGAGCAGTAAATATTATTTCATGATATCACATCAAGATTAACTTAATCAAACTTGATATTAAGAGGCAGGATGATTTGCTCTTAGTCAAAGACACAATTAAAGAAGGTGCTTGAGAGTAAAGGAGAGAGTGCCTACTTAGGAAGATTTTTATCACACAATGGGTGATGGGTTGGGAAGCTTATAACCAAGATCTTAACTCCTTTGTGGATTTTGCAGCAACAGCTCTCCTAATTTTAGCAGCTGTTGCAGTTCCAGGAAGGACAGCACAATGTAGTAGAAATGTAGTTTTGTGTGGTGTGTTTCCCCTGCCCCCAGGAGTTCCCTTTGACTTGAAGGGAGAGGTCTCTTAATCTTTTAAGTACCTCTTTCTCATTTCAAGGGTTTCTGGAACTTTTGCAAAGATGCTTTCAGCAAAGTTCATCCAAAGTAAAGGCAAAACCATTAATGCCTCCCGGATGGACCGGGAGTCTTCCTGGCCTCAGTTGCATTGTGGGTCAGGACTCTGCCTTTTGCTGCCTGGAGTCTGTAGAAGGTTCATGTCACTTTAACCTCCTCTTCTCCTGGCCAATAGATCCATGTCTGTTGAATAAAATAATGTTACTTATCTGCTGGGGATGTGGGTTTTTTTTACTGTTTAGGAAACTGGAAGTCAATGTCTTGAGTTTCCTAATGCGTCTGTAGCATACGAAGTGTTTGTAGCTCTTCCTGGGGTCAATGGATGCTTTAAGTGAGAGCTCGGTGTGTATGAGCTTGCCAAGAGAACGGATTTCTGGTTTGTTTATTGCCTCTAGAGTTGGCTATAAGTTGATTACTCTTATACAACTTATATTTTTATAGAAAAGTAAAACCTGACCCATTTGGCCAGAAAAAAAAAGTCCTTATCTAAGTCCCTACTCCTTTCCTTTCTGAGGAAGGCTGAGCTTTGCCTCACTGTCGTATTTTTTTTAATCAAAAGCAAAATTATCAGTTTGGGGGATAGCTTAAATTGAAAAATCTTTGACAAGTCTGAACCACGCCCTCTCTTTGTGCAAAGCCCGTCTTCCTCAGTTCCTAACAGTGTCGTCAATGCTGGCTGGAGGAGCTGGGAAAGGTTAAAGATGTGCTCAGCGCATTCCAGGATTAGGCCCATTGTTTAAGTAATAACACTCAATCTCACCAGCCCATGTTTGCCACAGTCTATATTTCTATTTTCCATCCAGTCTTTCTACATGAAAGATGTAAGAGCTTTATTTTTCTATAGCTCTTTCCCTGTCCTTGCCTTCCTGGTGTTTTCACAACCCACTGTGCAGGGTTATGTGGCTCCTCTCCCTTGGGTTTCAGGTGATTGAGAGCACAATTTAGTAAACTACTTAAAAAAAAAAAGTAAATCTGTAGCTTAATTACTATAATGTTCATATGCTTCATCTGAAAGGGATGGATAATGTTGATTCTTCAGGAACCCCTGGTAGGATGCTCGGGCATTATCAATATATCTATTCATTGTTTCAGTGTCTGAGTAACCCAAGCACCTGCTGCCAGTGGACAAGTGGTCCATGTCCTTTCCCAGCAATGCTCTACTGTGACTGTTCCTGACAATTCCCACCCGATCGTGTTTGCATAAGCAGGTTTGAAACGGCCGGCCATTGAAAGACCAGCCCTGGCACCACGTTGTAGCCAGGGCTTGTCCTCTCTAGCTGCTTTGGGTACCCGTTGATTGTCTATTTGCAGTGAGGACACCTTCTCTTAAGGGCCCTTTTAAAATGTAACACATTTAAGTCCAACTTTGCCAGGCCTAATTACTGTAGGATTGCTCTCCTTTTTTTTTTCTTTAATAACTATAACTTGCATCCTTTTCCCCATCTTAAAGATGAAGGTGCCTGTAGGTAGAGAATTATTAGATCTTCCTGTAATGATATTCAAGCTGCAGTAGGAAGGAGATGGTGCTGAAACTGAGACTCGTGATGTCCATGTGGCCTTGATGTCCACCAACATCACCTTGGAGGCCGAGAGCAGAAGCAAATGTGGAGTGCCCTGCGTGCAGATATTAAAACACAGTGTACGTGCTGTATCTTGTTTCCCCCAGCCTTTGTTATTTAAACTGCTCTACACTGGGGAGGAATAATCTCTTCTATAGTGAAGATAAGGGAAAATAATTCTTGCATTGCTTGCTCCTGAGCCCTCCTCTTTGGTGATGCAATGCCTCCCAGGCCAGGGGTATGTAAGACTTGCCCCTGAGGACAGGTCTGCAGCTTGTAGAGGGGATGGAGCCCAGACCTTTGTTTTGGGGAGGTCCTTCTCTGACAGACCCTGTGCACTCACTCGGTGGTTGTACATTCTTCCTTGGGCTGGCAAGCTATTTAAACTTGTCCATTGGAGCTTTAATGTTACATTACATATTTCTAGAGCAGTCTTTAGTCCTATAATTTTCTAATTTGATGCCATATGTCCTGTATTCCCAGTATTTAGCAAGTCAACCTGTTGCAGAAATGAAATTTTTCCGTATGTAGCTTCCTCTCTCTACGGGAAACCTTTGCTATCTCAGCTACTTGAACTCTGCCAAAAATGGTGCAGCTTCTGGATGTGCCTGTTTCTGCCAGGTAGCTGAAAGGGGAGACGGGTGACACCCATATTTTCCTTACCGAGGCTGAATGTTTTTGGGTCCTCTCCAGGATTTGGCTGAATTTGCTTTGCTCGGCCAACTGCTGCCCTTGGCAGGAGATGTGATTTGGGCTCAGCCTCTGTTGAAGAAGTCTGTGAGTGAGTGGCTGGATTGAGAGGTTGGATGTGGTTTACTTATTACCTGATACATCTGAAATGTAATTGTGCTTAGATTATATTCCCTTTTTATCATGAGTAGTTTTAGCAGTGTTAAACACTTGATTTGTCAAGGAAGGAAAAAGAGGCATTCAATTGTTTCCTTTGCATCTTAAGGCTTTTAGGCTCAGGAACATCTGAGCAACTATTTTAATGAGAAGACTTCTGGTGAAACGCAGGTAAGATCTTAAAGACTTTAATTGCTCCCATGAGAAGTCAGTCCAGGTTAAATAATAGTGCTCAGCTTGTGCAGTGGGGTGCAGAGTCCTTGGGAGCTGGGGAGGGGAACACCCCCTCCAGGGACAGCCGGGGAAGCAGGGAAAGAAACGAAATGCGATGGGCGTTGCTGGTGCAATATTGTTTAACATTTCTGCTTCGGGATCACCGCGATAAGTATTCTGTGGAGACCTCAGTCAACGAGATAAGTGTGGGCATAGCAAGGTCTCAACCTATGGAGAAGTCAAGCGGTGCAAATCAAAGCACCTTGTTCAAGCTCGCTTGAACAGGGCTTACCTGCGGGTAAGGCATTCGTCGGAGACTTGGGCTTAATTCTTGGTTTTAGTCAAGGTTTTGTGACATCTGGAAGTTCTAATCCAAGGCCCAAACCCAGGGATACAGCTAATTCCATGAGACGGTTGTACAGATAAATTCATTAATGTTTGTGAAATACTTAGGAGCCACTTGAGCATATCAATAAATTTAGAGTGTTATTACTGTATGGACTTTGATTAAATCCCTTTGTGTCAGATCTCCTCTTAAACATTTTCATCAAAAGCTTGCGCTTTTTTTCGGAGTGTTTTTCCCTGTTTGTTTTTGTTTGTTCAATGTTGATTGCCATTCAAAGTTTGAAATATCTAAGCCAGCTCTTCAGCTGCTTGGAAATGTTCAAAGCTTTTTGCAGACTTATTTCTTTAGTCAATATTATTTGTAGCGAATTGCAAACTTAAGCTCTAGATAGTTTTGGCAACTCTTAATTCTGCCTTTGGCAGCTCTGTAGGTCTCTGTCCGTGCAGCTCCCTCCAGGGATGCAGGAATGATCTGGTGGGGTTTTGAAAGGTGAGAGTAGGGCAAACCCAAGTGAAAACGATTCTGTTGCTTTGTCTAGGACTAGGCTGAAACTGGGAAGTGCTTGCTTGATGCTAAGGACAGATGAACGTTAAGAATTTGATGTAATCCTAGACCTCAGGCGTGAAACTCAGCTTGACCTTTCCTGTTGGGTGCTTTTGTGCAATCCTACTGGACATTTAGCAACGAGAAAGGAAGCAGAGGAAGGATATCGGTTCAACCATATGTCAATGCCGGGACGTAAAGTGACGGGGAGAGGAAGGGCTGAGACGTGCACGGAGTCACTGGTTAAAATAAGAGCCTTTATGGGGGGGAGCTGGGGGGCTCGGGGGAGACTGACGTGCTTGCTGGAGGTCACCAGTTCAAATTCAGTTTATGGAAGTAGTGACCAAAAATTATTGTTGTGTGATGGCTGATCTGCTTCCTATGTCCGATGAGCTTTGCCCTCCTGTGATCCTCCCCCACCCGATCGCTGGCTGTGAAAGCCTTTGCCACAACTGGTCCCTGTCGGGACATCAATGGAGGGGCTGGCTGATGACTCTGCTGCGGGGGTTGAGGGCTGTCTTGTCCCTAAAAGCCAGCTCCGTAGGGAAGGTCAGGAGCCTGTGATAGGGCTGTGTGGGAAAGCTTCTGTGCTGTGGTGAGAAAAATGACTTGTGTGATTTCAAACAACAAAAACATCATCTTGCCTTCTTAAGAGAAAGAGGGATTTTGAGCGCCAAGATTTTTTCCCCCCCACTCTGGTAACTCTTAAGCTTGCTCAGAAAGACCAGCAGCCTGCCACAAAGTTTATTAAGCATTTAAACAAAATGTTCCTGGCCTTTCACAATGCTGCCATGGCCTCCAGGAGCAAGGCAGTGCCCCAAAGCCACACGCTCAGGAGATGGGAGCCGGGTACCTGAAATGAGATGGCATGCTTTTAAAATTCCTGAGCACCCTCGCTTGCTAACGAAGGTCGGTGTCTAATAGCAGCCTGCTTGAATGATTTTGGCAAAAACAGGCATTAGCGAGATTATGGCTTTCCATGGATTTTGTGGGGTGAGAAGAGGAGATGAACCCACGGGAAGTCGTCTTCTGTGGTGGGCAGTGTGTGATTGCTGCAACGGGTGGCTCTGAGGGGTTGATTTGCCTGGTGAGGACTCCAGGACTTGTCATTACGTTGCATAGGATAATAAGGATGCAGGCTGGAATCGGGGTTTGTGCAGACGTGTTGCAGTAACGGGCTGAAAATGGCGCTGAGATAAAGATGGGATTGTCCTCGACAAAGTTCTCACCCTTGTATCTGAGGGCTGCAGTTTGGTTTCTTATGGGGCTTTCTCAGCCAAAACCAAGGTGCGGAGCTGGCGTGAGTCCGAACCCTTTTAACTAATAAATAGCGGCTGGCTGGCCCCCGCGGAGCACAGCGTGTCTGAATGCTGCTGGGGACTGACTCAGACCACAGCAGCCTCCCCAGCCAGAAGATGCTGGGAGAGGTGGGCATTATGATTTGAACACGTTCTCACTGCAATTTTTTTTCCTCTTGCCAGAAATCCAAATCTCTGGCTCTGGACTCGTTTACTTCAGACTCCAACTAACTTTAGAGGTTTTTCTTTAGTTGCATGGCTCTGGCACTGAACTTGAGCTAGCAAAACACACTAACAGTGTGACGTTAATTTTTGTCAGCAGCATAGAAGCATGCCTGAAAATGGATGCCAAATTAAAAATAATATTTCAGGGCACACTCGGTGCCAAATCAGACCTTTTGCCATTTATAGTATCTGTCTTTCTGGCAGAGACTGACTTCTGATGCTTCGTATCAAGATCTGGTGTTCAGTCAAGTAGGGCATAAGGAAATGTATTGTTTAAATGGAGGCAGAAAGATTAAAAAAAAAAAAAACCACCAAGAAAAACCCATAACAAAACAAAACACCCCAAGGTTCCCCCAGACAACACTTTTTCCTCCCCTGTCCTCCAAGAAAATACAGTCTGGGAGGCTTTGCAGATCTTTGCCAGTGAATAGTTACTGCCCATTTAAAGGGAACTGCTTTTATCGAATAAAGCTAACACGAATGTGTAAAAGCTCACAAGTTCATATCTGGAAATTTGAAAACCAGAAGCAGCTTGATTTGCAAGGAAAACATTAAGCTTTCAGTCATTTGTAATAAACTTTATTATTATAACTTTATTTCAGTTGGTTTAGTAGCTGCCTGAGGTTGGTTGGGAGGCGGGATGCAGCGGGAGATCCTACAGCAGCTCTGTTTTATTTACGTATTTATCTATTTTTACAAGATCCCCAGAGTCGCAGCTCCACCTGGAATTTCTCTTGCCTTCACCTGTAGGGCTGCTCTGTTGATCTCCTCTCCCTCGATTAATTTTTAGGCAGGCAGACAGATCTGCTCACAAGATCGGTCCCCGGCGGTGCAAGCAGACCCCAGCACGGTCGGTGTCTCTGATGGGACATGCCTTTCTTCAAGATGTCCTCGAATATCTTATATCAAAAAGCGCTTTCCTTTTCAGAATTTGATTTAATGCAATGTGTGATACTCTATTGTCCAGCACAACAATAATATAACAACACAAAAGTGGGATCTTTGGACAGATTTTGTGGGATATGATAGAAAGTAATTTGTGAGCACTAGTTTTTGTTACGTGAGGGTGAGAAGTTGTTACCGGTGCTATTTGAGAGAAAAGAAACTGAGGAACAGAGGAGCGAAGTGATGAGTCCGAGATCTTGAGTTGCTGCCAAAAATAAGACAATTTTCTCAGTAACTGGCCCGAGTCTGGGGAACAAACCCCTATAGGAACCAGGCGTCGAGACCAGCCTCTTCCAGCTGCTGCAAGCAAAAACTGACTTGCTCCGAAATTAAATCAGAGTTCCTGGTAGATGAGGGTGTTCATGCATGTGCACCCCCTCACAAGGCTGCTTTGCTTTTGGGGAGGGACCCCCCCCGCCAAAAGCAGCTACCGTGGGCGGCTCCTGGCGACTGCAGTCAGCCCCCGCGCGGGGACGGGAGCAGAAGAGGGCAGGACCCAGCAGTTCCTTCTTCTGACCACCACGCCACAACAGAGACGAGGCAGGCACTCTCCCTTCCCAAATTTTCTCTTTCTAAATTCAGGTTGGAGTCACGTGGGAATCTCTTTTCTTTTTTTTTTAAAACCGCCGGTGGAAGTATGAAGCGTCGTGCAAACGGCGAAGGGTTTCTCTGGATTTGCCTGGAGTTGCTCGCTTTGCCTAAGAAAGGGAAAGATGGATTGCGTGGTCTTGGTCTTGAGTGCAAGGAGCTCACTCGTTTTTAACAGCAGTATTGATCTGTAAAGAGGGGACTTTTGGCTGTTGTCTGCCAGGGCAGCTTCATTCTGAGTCAAATTCTGCTGAAACGGTGAAGTTCTGGGCTTGCAATAAATGGGGCTTGTGTGGGTCTCCCTCCAGAAGATCCCTGCTCGGGCATGCCCAGCTGTATATTGGGGATTTTAAGGAAAACCTGTTTTTATCTGATGCTACTGCTGCAATTTGCACAGAGGTGGCTTCATCCAATAAAGTCAGGTGAAGGGATGCTTTAGGTTGCTTGTCGCATCTTCCCTCCTTCCCCCATAGCAAGTGCAAGCATGTCTTGGGGGGAAAAATGGGGAGCAGACTTGGTGGTGGGGGGTTTTGTTTGTTGGGAGGCATCTTCCTTTTCCCAAATACCTCTGCTCTGCTTTTTCCAAGCTTTTGGGATTTTTGGGCCAGCTCTGGCCATGGATTCATATCTAGAACGTCTTTGCTCCGGGTAGGCGAGCGCTGTTTGTAGACACCCAGGGACTGTATCCTCAGCTGGAGAGATCTGGTGCAGGGATAAGCTGGGCTTATTTATGCCTCCTAAATAACAATCCCTAACCATGGGGGTAAAACTTCCTGACCTGTCTTAACCCTTCCAGGGGCTGAGTCGCTGAGGGGTCTCATACAGGTGGTTTGAGTAACGGCACGGATGTGCCCGTGCGGGTCTGGTCCCTGGGTAGGAGGCAGAAACAGGGAGAGCAGTAATTACCGAGCCGCGTAGCAGTCGGCTATCCGAGTAAGTTATTTAAGTCAAACCCAGGTATTTTTCTCTGCCTCAAATGATTCCTTCAGCTGGCGCATAAATCCCGGTCGCTCCCCAAACCGTAAGGGCCGTGCGGTGCAGCCGGGTGGTCCCGGGTGTGTTACCCGCATCACGCAGCACCGTTAAGCATCATGCCGTCGGCGCGGCAGCCCGAGCGCTGCGAGAAGGGAGAGGAGCTGCTGGCTGGCTGGTGCTCCCCGTGTAGTCATGAGCCACCAAACCTGTGTTCCTCTGAAAGCAAGAAAAATAGTCCTGCTGCCTTTTTCTTTTTTTAGTACACTTTTAAACAAATTAATGTAATTTTCTTTTATAATGGTACTTGCTGTTGGGCTCAATTTGATGCAGCAGGCACTTCATAATGAAGCCGGTGCTGACAGCATCCCTGCGGAGAGGATGCTGTAAGGAGGAGTGCCGGGGGGGGGAACACACCACGGGGACACGCTCACACCTATCGGTGTCTGCTGCTGGCACCCTCCCGCCCTGCCGCACTCAGTCTCCTTGGTATCACGGTGCTGCTCTTGCTGCTTGTCATCTCTGGGATGATGATGACGATCTGCGCTGGGGTCTCAAGGGTGCTTGAGCTTCACCGGTGGTCGGTGTGGAGCTGCTTCGGCCGAAGGATGCTCAAAATGGCACGGGGACTGAGGGAGCGTTGGCGGTCACCTGGGGGTGACCATGCTGGCGGGGGGGGGGGGCATGAAGTGATGCTGCTCCTCCCTCAGCATTTTTAGCCGCTGTACCCTTGTTGAGACATGACAAGGTTATGTTGGCGTGGTCTGGGGATCTATCGATCATCGCCGGGGAAGGTTTGTGTAGGAGGCTGGGGATTTGTCGCTTGGCAGGAGGTGGCTTAACTCATCCCATCCCAGCGTGGGATGCTCGGGTACCCCGAGTGACCCTGTTGGTGAAACTTGGTCATTTCAGAGAGCTGCTCTCCGTGCCACCCCCAAAGGCTGGTGCATGGGGTGTGATGACTGTCACCACCTGCCGTAGGAAGACGTGTGAGCTGGGAGGGGGCCGGCGTCTCCAGGGTCCTTCCTCTTTCCCTGTCAGCCCGCACCAGTTTGAGCCTGCGGGCGCTGGCCAGAAAGGCCACTTGCTGCGTGGGGATGGGCATGGCTGCGGTTACGCTGACATCCCATCGGCGGAAGTTTCCATTGAGCGCATATTTTTGCGCGTGGTCCAAGTCTGACGCCACCGGCTTGCCCTCGGTTGGGGAAGCTGTGTGCGGAAAGATGCTGCAAGGTGGTCTTAGCAGGAGAAGAATATTTTTATTGACTCTTTCTGTGCTTGGAAGTGTCCTAGGGTCTAGGAGCAGATTTTTCAGGACATGGAGAAATAATCTAGTTCTTGTGGCAAACAAGAAATAATCTTGTTCTTATGTGTGCATAAATTTTAAATAAATTAAAAAACCCCAACAACTTTTTTAATGTAAATCCTGTGTCTCCTGGCGCTGGGGCTTTAGGGAAGTGCTTGCTGTTTTGAATTTGGGGGTGCGGGGAAATGCTGTTTGGCTCTCCGTCACACCTTGCTCTGCTGCCCTGGGACCTGGGAGCTTTTTTTGGTAGCTGATGGGACTTAGAGCATCACCTGCCAGAGAGCTGCCGGGTTCAGGCAGGGCTGGGAAGGAGCACGGGTGGTGCCTCCCGAACGATGCTGAGCCAGGCAGCGCGCGTCACCGCAGCCGGCACAGGTCACCGTAGGTGATGCTGGAGCCTGGGAATAAATCACAGGGGGTAGGGAAGGGGGAGAAGGCCCACAAAAATCAAGGTGGGGGTATGTGACAGAGAGAGGAAGATTAAATCTCCTGGTCACAAGGTTCCCCAACCTCTTCCTGAGCCTGGGCTCTCCATCCTCTGCTGCCCTAAAAGCCTCGTGTGCAGTTTGGGGGATGCTGCCGGCCGGCTACCCTGCCGTGCCTGCGTGCTCAGACACCTCCTGGTGTTCTTTTTACCTCGATTTCACCTCTGGATTCAAACCAAACTCATTTCAAAGGTGTAAATTTAGTGTCGGAAACCCTGGGTTTAGTAGCATCCCACTGCAATACTCAGCAAAGGCAGGGACGGGAGCAGGGACTGGGGGGGGTGGGGGGGGTGGTCCTGAGCCCCCCCCCCGCCCTGGGGAGGATGATGAAGGGGGAGCAGGAGCAGACAGGTAGATAATTACACATATTCCCCATCCCAAGCAGTGCTTCGGTGTTGGTGAGACCGTGGGAAGCGGGGCTGCTCCTGAGGTCAGGGGTGGCACCTCGGAGCTTGAACCTCTGCCCGTGTGTCTTGGTTTATATATTTGTTAACCCCCCCTATAAAATCTCATCCTCTGCCCAGAGGCTTTGTAAGATGCCCGAACCTTGTGTGATTAATGACCTTTGAAAATAACTTTTTTTTTCCCTAAACCCCAGCCCCCGGGGCTCATCTGTTTCAAGGAGTTTCACTTCTACCTCCCTGCTCTCATTTCCCCTTTACCTCCCCGCTCGGTGCTTTTTCCCGGCCGCCCTTGCCAGCACCCCGCTTAGGGCCCGCGGGGCTAACGCGAGCCCCGTGGATAGCCGGGGAGCGACGCCGAGCGCGTTACAGCACCTCACCCTTCGCAGCTCTGACCCTGGCAAGGTGCAAACCCAACGGACGAAGGGATTAAAGTATTTAACAGCAAAATACCAGTGCTCGCTGCGCAAAATATCTTACTTTTTACTAGTCCGTATTGGGGGGGGGGGGGGGGGGAATTTCTTTCACTTTTGTTTTGGGGTATTGCAATAAGCCTGGGATGTTTTCAGTTACATGTGTGTATTTTTGCAGCTGTTTTCATCAGAAAAACTAAGGTGCTTTCGGTAGCTTGGAAATCTACTGCTCGGCAAAGCTTTGCAAAACTGTGGTGTTATGCAGCAAAATGGAAATCCCAGACATTGAATGCTTTGCCTCCTAGTTGAAACTCAATGGGTTGGGTTTCCCCCCCCTGATTCTTGGAGAAATTAATTTAGAAACGCTTTGTGTCTTCATTAAAACTGTTTCCCCTATTAATTCAACACAGAGCTGCTTAAAAGTTTTTTGTGAATGAGGAATAAAATGCCTATCACTCTGTGTGTGTGTGTGTGTGGGGAGATGTATTACTATTTTGCTTTTAATGTATTTACATAAGGAAAGATAAAACTGATGTCTGGCAAAAAAAAAATTCTTTGTGCTTTCTGGTTTTAATCACTGTATTTCTCATTGTAATGCATGATTGTAGGACTCGGGAAGGAAAAAAAAAACAAAACCCTGTTAAATAATCTTTCCATATCTATACTCTGGCATAAATACTATGTTTGGTATATTGCATAGAGATGAGTTGTCGAGATTCTTGGGTTAAAACAAAAAGCCTGCATTGGCAAACCAAAAACTCCAAGCAACACATAAAACCAAAGCCAGCACCCAAACAAAAATAGAGGGGAGGGGGGAAAAAACACCCCAAAACCCATGGGAAGGTAAACCCCTATAGCAGGGAGGAAAAACAAAAGCGATTAGTTAAAGTCCTGCCTTGCCACTGTTTGTCTTGCAAAGAGGGAGGCTGATTTAAAGGAGGAGGGGAAAAGGAAAAAAAAAAAAATCGGTGGATTAATGTGAACTTTAATACTGAAGCAGTGTGTGTTTACTGCTGGTGACCACAAGACATAAATCTTGTGAGCACAATGTACAATGCGAGGCAGCCCCCAGTTTTTTTTTTCGGGGTTTTTTTTTCCAGCCTCAATTTGTGTGCAAGTGTGTGTTAAGTGCCGTTGAAAAATAGTGACCTTTAATAAAGGATCGTATCCTGAGACTATTTTCCCAGACACACAGTGACCTTTCAAACCAGACTGGGGTGAGGGGGTGTGGGGTTTGGACTTTGAACCGGCCAGTTCCCGCTGCGTGCCTCTGTTTGCCAGGCTACTTTTTATTGTGTGGCCGGGGAGCGCTGGCTATGCAAAGCAGGCTGAGCTGCCAGCCTCAACCTTTGCAAATCAATTTGTCTGCGCCCGAGTGAAAGATGCTGCGGCGGGGACAAACTGCATCTCTTTGTGCCACCGGTGTTTGTGGCACTCCTGGTGAGCACCCCCACCCAAACCACCCCCTCAAAAAAACCCCAACCCATGCACTTTTTTAAAAAATCCAACTTATAAAATTTTTTTTAATTTACTGGCCATAACCCCAGAGGGATGGCCATGGGGAAGGGGGGGGGGGGGTGTCCTCTCCCTGGCAGCTGCAGCTATCCCCCAAAACCAGAGGAGCACCTTGGCCGAGGGGATGGTACTGGAAGATCCCTCCAACTTTCCATCTCACTTGAAGAGGGGAAAAACCCCAACCCATCGCACATGCAGCATCCTCTACATAAATGCAAACACTTCCTAAGAGCTCAGGCTATTGATTTCCCCAGGCTCTATGTTAATCAGTACCTAAAAATGCCTGGAAAAGACAGAGAAAGGTAATTATTCAGGTCCTCCAAATTTCAGCTTCTCCAGGTGGCCCCTCCCAAAGAAACGAAAACCCCATGCTTTTCGTAGAGCTGGGTCAATTCCTGCGTAAGCAATTAATCACTCTTACACTCTGCAAACGGTGGGGAGCACAGGATGAGGGTACCTCCATGGGGAGACCCAGGACCCCACCAGGATGTCACTGGTGCTCTCCTCCCTTCTCTGCTTGTCTCCTTCAATGTCCTCCTGGAGCTGAGCTGTGAAACCGATGGCTGGGCTCCTTTTGCATGTCTCCTGGAGACTCTTGGCCATCAAATTCATTTTGCTCTTGGTTTCTGTGTGTATCTCGTGAGCTTTTGTTATTAGAGCAGTACCAAGGAAACAAGTTTTACTTTCTTGTGCTACACATGTTTTCATCTGCCCTGGATGCTCTTTGGTCATGGTTTGCCTTGTCCCTGTGGAGTCACTGCTTGCTGTAAAGGGCAGGTTGCCAATGGGCATCCTTGTTCAATCTGGGCTTTGACACTGAGCTTTGGGGTTTTTTCCATTTTTTTCATTTTTACTCAAATTTTGCTTTCTCTCTCACTTGCCTGACCGTTAGGTTAATGCCCTTGCCAGCTGGCACCATGGCAAGTGGTCCAGGGCCATGAATGCATGGAGAAACTACCACGGGGCAGGCAGAAATTGAGGGGATGGAGCATGTTGTTTCCCCCCCATGGTACCTGCCCCTGTAGGAGCTCTTACCCCGTGGGGAAGGTGGGGTAGCTCAATCCTTATCCCAGGGCCAGCGGGACCAAGCGGTCTCGCCCTCGTGCAGCTTTGGCAGGGCAGCTGCAGGGCTGTGAGCACGTGTCCTGGGATGGGGAGAGGAGCAGGGATCTGGATTGCTTAGAATTTAAAGAGTTTGTGGTTTAGAAAGACCATAAAAATGAAAGAGGGGGAAAGAATTTACTATACTTGAGATGGGAAGTAATTATGGTCTGGATAGAGATTTCAGCAGCGGCGGGGTCAAGGTGAGGATGGGCTTTGTCAGTGATCTGGACGTGGTGACAGGCGGATTTATGGACACAGGAGATGGGAGAGGGAAAGAAAGCTTCAGTGTCAAGGATGGCTCCAAGGTTTCTGGCCTTGGGAGAAGGTCAGAGTCAAGGAGAGTACCAACAGAGCCAAAGGCACAGGGCGTCCTGTATTTATTTATTTTCAGTAATTGTAAATAATATAGGTTGGGCGGGGGGGAAGGCTGTTTTGCTGTAATACCGAAGTGGAGGGAGTTTACAAGTAGCACTAGAAGGCATAACGGGCTGTGGACAACCACGAAGGGCTTTAGGTATGTCACAGGAAGAATCAGAGATGCACGGAATTTGAATGTTTCATCTAGGTCAGGCTGCTTATGACAGTTTTAGTAGGTGGGCTGGAGGCGGGAGGCCGGTTACCCACCGACGTGTTTGCTGGGCTGGGCCATCGCTGCTCGCGGGCTGCCCTTGGCAGGAGGGACCGCAAGCTGCGGCTGACGCACTGCTGGGCCACTCTTGTTCTGCCTTTATTCCTCTCTGTATTGGGAGGCTTCGGGGTGGCACTGGGTTTTTGAACACTTACTCCAAGACCTTATTCATAGAGAGAATTCATACTTTATTCATACCGAGTTTATTCATAGCACTCTGTCTTGTTAGCCCTCTGATTCAAGGCATACACAAGGCTATGAAAGGGGGGTTAGCAAGTGGATGTGTGCTCTGAATGCTAATAGCATCTGCTTTATTTTTATGTCTTTTCCGACGAGTATATGGTGGATCAGCGTGCCCAGGTCTCGTGCGGGAGTGGGTCATGGATGAATGGTAGCTTTGATTCGCACCAGCCTAAGGAAGCCTCCAGAAAGGCTGGCTGCGGGCAGGCAGTGCGGTGCTAGAGTTGGGATAAATATCCCCGCCCCACCCCCCCCCCCCCGGCTTGTGTAGGGAAAATATTTCCAAAAGTGAGGAAGAAATGGTTTAATTAAAACTTTACATGGAAATCATTGACTTTTTGGGTTAAACACAAATCTGGCAGCAAAGCCTAGAAACTTTTGCCTTCAACCTTTTCTCTCTCCTCTCTGAGGGATTTGCCTCTGCTGTGATGCACCTGAATTCTCTTGTACTGAGCCCCCTGTGTGCGTAACAGGAGTCACTCATGGTGGGACACAATGAGATGCAGAGGGAATCCAGCACAGGTTAGAAGAAGCAGTTGTGTAAGAGGAAAATGCAGAGGTTGAGGCAAATAAATGATGGATCCCATAAAACCCAGTGGAAACCTTCTGTAGTTGATAGGGCTTAGTTTGTGGTGGATGGGTTTTTCTGTTTTGAAGTGTTTCTGTCAATGAAAACCAAGGACTACCAGGGAAAAACAAAGTCTTGGTGCTCTGAAAAGCAAAAGATATTGCCTCCCTCCACTGGGGCAGCAGCAAAGACCAACATGTTTTCTGCGGCCACATGAGGCACGGTGTGCTGGCTGAAACGTGCTTTGGTGCTTCGTAATTGTCCGTGGAGTTGGGTCTGTGGGACATACCATCAGTTTGAGTATGTGCTGTTGTATCTAGCCATTTCAAAGTTTGGGGTTTTTTTTACCCTAGAGGTGACTGACTTGGGTGGACCGAGTTGTGCCTGGCAGAGTAGGCTACATTAAGAGTTGCTGCTTCCGAAACAATATTTTTTACAAACTTTAATTCCATAATCCAGTCTCCTCTATACTTCCTAAAACTGGCAGTGTTGTTTGAGCTGTACATCAAGCATGTCAGCCAATCTCTCAAGTCTCACCTGTGGATGCACATGTGCAAATGCTGTAATTCTTGTTTAAACCTAAGCCTTCATGTCTACCTGGGGCTTTATCCAGCCATTGAAGAGCAGCTTCTGTTCCCTCATCGTAAGGCCTGGCAGCACCCTGGGTGGAGGGGAGATGGTTGGGCTGGTGCCACATGATGGCCTTGCTACAGGCGTTGTAGCTGGAAAGCTGCTGTTGCCATGTTTTCTGCATCTGTTGCCTTGCACGCTCTTAGCCAAGATGAATTTGGGGTAATCTCACTTCTTTCCAGCTTTAGTAAATGAAGCAATATTTGGATAAGTGAAATAAACACAGTTTCCTGGCAGTGGGGATTTGGAGGAGCTGAAAGAGCCTCTGATGCAGGGAAGGGTCTCTGCAGTCCGGCTGCTGAACCAAGGTGGGATGGGTGTGCAAGGGAAAGATTATTTTGATGGATACGGGGTTTAATTTCTGACTAAACCAAACATATTCATGTAAAGGAGGGCTGGTGGAAAGAGATGACAAGCATACTTGATACCAAAAAACAAGCAATTGGTACCCTTTTCATGTGAGAGCTTGCTCAAGGGCATCTTATCCCTGTGAATATTTGGATTTATCTTGCGATGCCAACAGTACCACTGAGGTCCCTTGAACTCATTGCCTTGCTCAAGAGGGGACGCTTTTTTTAAAGATTTCAAAATAGTCTTTACCAGTACCATTACTTCCTTTTCAAATGTTCACCTGGACATCTTTCTCTTTCTGCATTCTTTGGCCGTTGTTGAACATGCTTCTTGTTTCATTGGCATATCTGGAAAGCCTCCTCTGTGTGTGTGTGAGTACACACAAGAAAGGGTTCTTGGATATCAATTTGCTTGGTTAAACATGAGCCACACAGTGAGTGTCCTTCCCAAGTCTGCTTTTCTTTCCTTTTCAATGAAGGTAAAGACATCTGTTGATTGGTGGGGAAGCTACAGTGCTATCTAAATAATTACAGATATTTTCTTTTAAGCTGCAAAATCATTGGAACTAAACATCTAGGATAACTTTGAGGACTCTTAAAAAGAGGATTTGTTTTTTCTTCTGAGGGGATTTGAAGAACTTGTGTTTGGTGCTGCCAGGATGAATTGACCACCCCACCCCCCAGGAAGGAGAGCTTTCTTCAATCCTCAGCACCCATGACTAATGCTGCGAGGATGAAACTCTTTGGTTTTCACCCGTTACCACCTGGCTGGACATCTGATTTGTGCACTGATCAGAGCATCTCGCACTTTCTGCTCAGGCTTCACGGACCTTGGTAGCAGGCTGTCTCACCAGGGCGATGGTTTCAAGTCTACGGGGTGAGAAACAGCAGCATTTTCACTCTTAAACTTCCCCCTGTCCACACTTGACCGCCTCTGCAGGTGTGTCCTCCAGCTGTGAAATGGACTTGAACATTACCCGTGCTGTGAGAGATGCTGCTGAGACGAGGTGGGGGTGACGGTGGGACAGAGCGGAGGGCATGAGCAGACTCTGCTCCTTCCTCCCCATGCCTCCTTGTCAGCCTTCCCCCATCCTCCTCTTCCTCTCCGTGGCAGCAGATCTGTGCTCTTTGCGAGCACAGTCGGGTCCTGTCTCTCAGCCTGGTGAAATCTGTGTTTTCTAAATTTAAATGCATTTTCTCCCCCCCTTTCACCCCCAGCCCAAATCCAGGAGGAAAGGGTGTGCTGGCTGGGCAGAGGTTTGATACCTCCAGTGCCTCGCTTAAAAGTCTGGGTAAATCAATTAACTGTGTGTTACATGAAACTCATTCTGTTTCTTTCCTTTTTTCTTCTTTTTTTTTATAAAAGTAAGAAAAAGTTGCATAAGTGCCCCTTTTCTTTCCAACTCGGTCCTCGGGGGAATATAAGGAGTTAACGCTGGTATTTATAGAAACAAGCCAAGCTAATAACCACTGCAAAGCTGGGAGGGCAGTTGTGAGGTTATCAGCAAACACGAGAATGAAAGAAGAAAAATTTGGGTTTTTTTGAAGAATGAAAGCGCTGTCGTATCCCTCCCCTCTCACCCCAAAGTGTGGGACCATTTTGGCCTCGGGTACAGAAATGAAAGGTATTACAGGAGAGTCATTGTGTTACTGGGGGGGTGGGGGGGGAAGTGTCTGTGTCTTTTTTTCTCTCTTTTAAACTTCCTGGTTGGTCAGGCTGGGGCTGACAAAGGGGAACCGGTCGTGTCCAGACACATTGCAGACTTCTGGCAAAATAGCCCAAGCTCACGAAAATTTACACATTTCCTGGCGCCTGGCCAGGCAGTACTTGTAGGACTTGGCATGGCTTTTCCTTCAGTTAGAAAAATGGCTTTTTCTCCACCACCACCCTTTTTTTTCCTTCTTTTTTTTTCAGTGGGCTGGGGGATGGCAAGCTCATGTGTGCTGGGTCAGGACTGCAGAAAAGAGACAAAATCTGGGTACGGGGAGCTGTTCTTTGGCTTGGTAGCACGTGTCGCTTGCCCTTGTCCTTGATCCCAATGGGTGCAACCTGGCTGCTGCCCACCTCCACCTGAAGGACCATCTGATGGCCGTGATGATGCAGACAGCCACTGCTGAGCATCTTTTTTTTTTTTTAGGTTATTGAAAATGCTCAGATAGGCAGGAGGGGACATGCATGGGTGGTACCTCAGCCTGCAAATAAGGGGTTTGGGGGGTGGGGTGGGGAAAATGGGTCACTTCTTGCAATTTAAGCTCTCTGGCCTGCTCCAACACCTCGCTTCTGTTTCTCCGTGGAGGGATTGAAACCAGCCTCCTGCCAGTCAGCAAACCCTGTGTCACTTCCTTCCCTCTGCCAAGCCTCACTCTTTCCACGGAGCAGACTTTCAAATCAGCGTTTTTGGTTCATTAAAGGTAGCTTTGAAAACATTTTTTAGTTCTGTGTTTAAAAAAAAAAAGAAAAGCTCATCTGGACCTAGTAGTGCAGGCTCAAAATGAGCAATATTCTCATTTGGGGTGGATGGGCTAATAAGATTTCTGTTTTAAATACTCATATCCATTTTTGATGGCTCTCCTCGGTGTGAGGCACCCTCCCACAACTGCACGTCTTTGAGTATTGCTCATATCCATTGGAAACTCCCCCAGGGTACGTTCTGGTCTCAGTCATCGGGGAGCCGTGGATGTATCTCCTCCTGCGTTAGGCTGGGAACATCATACCAACCCCTCCCTTCACGCACACATACTTCGTGGCACGGCGTTTAGAATAACATGCAAGCATCTGCGGTATCAACGAAAAGCTGGGAGAAGGGAAGCTGGAACCACTTGGACTGTTGTGGGATTGGGGTGGCTGGAGTCTGGTAATTCAACCTGCTCAGTGTAGGAAGGGAAACCTTGGATTTTTGGTTAAAAAATTCAAAGCACAGATGTGATCTTGGCCTTTGGATATATTTTTTTTTTTCTGGAGTTGTGAAGTACCAAAGGTTTTGGCCCTGTGGAGGACTTCTCTGCTTTTCCTTATCATAGACCTCTGAACTTTTTGGGCAATGTCGGAGCAGATTCACGTTTTAATCCCTGGCGCTTGCATCTAGGGATCCCAAAGCATCTTGCACAACCTAGGCAGGGTAATGTCTTTGCCTGTTGCAGAAATGCAGCTGCAGAGCGGTGCCTGCCCAACAGCGTGCAATACCGCTGCCTTGACACGTTTGGGGCTCCGGGTCTGCTGGAGTGGTAGAGGGTGATTGCAAAGCCCATGTCTGGGTGTAAGCTCCCCTGCAGCTGTAGGGCAAAGGAAACAGATTTGGGATTTCAGGTGGAGAGCGTAAAATTTGTTCTCTTGGCTGGGAAGCAGAGTGGTGCATGCAGTCAGAACAGCAGAGGACATCTTATGTGGGTGGCATGGAATTACCCAGGAATCCAGCTGGGATTAAGACCATGTGTCTTATGAAATGCAACATGGGATCTTTGATATGCACACCGTCTCTACCAATTGTGTGGCCACGGCTCCAGGTTTCCACTTTCTAAGATGGCACCTGGAGCATAGACCTATTGTTGGTGCTAAGGGCAGAATCATGCTTGCTTCCCTC
Organism: Balearica regulorum gibbericeps; assembly: GCF_011004875.1. Classification (NCBI taxonomy): domain Eukaryota; kingdom Metazoa; phylum Chordata; class Aves; order Gruiformes; family Gruidae; genus Balearica; species Balearica regulorum. The sequence goes on from NC_046186.1 coordinate 122,638,279, forward strand.
TCTTGCGTCCTCAGAAATCATTCTTCCAAGGAATGGACTAGGGGCTTTGACCATTTTAATCTGGCCTAAAGGTCAGAACATGATTTTCACTGAGCCAGGGTTTTCGTGGCGGTAAGACTTATTGAACATATAGTTTGACTTTTATTCATCTACTCGCCATGGCAGGGTTAGAGAGAGACTGCACTGCTGCTAATTTTCTCCATGTAATCACATGAGTGATAAGTTCTTTCGCTAAATCCTAATTAGTTCCAGACAACAGTCTTGTTGACGTACAAACGTATGTGCAGCAGAAAGCACAGTGACTCTGCAGCTGTATCACAGTTCACTTTACTGCTTGTTTCTGCTCGGTCAGCAATGGTCTAACTCTACGGTGCCTCACCCTTGCTCGTTAACAGCGTGGAGGTTTATTCACGCTGGTGGCTGAGTCTCTCACGTGAGCATTTGGGTGCCGCTGAATGAATTACCTCTACAAATAAGGATCCAGAAAGTACAAAGGTTTCCTGGACTTTTATCCTCAACCGAGGGCAGGGGAACACTTTTTGACTTTGGGTGGTGGTTGGTGGTACTCTTCTTCAGCTTCCTTCCTGCCTAGCGAAGGAGCAGTGATGAGGGATCCCAGCCAGGCTGCCCCCTCCACTTCCCTAGATACACCCTCAGCCAGCAAACAAACAGCCAAGAAGGAAAACCCACAGAGGGAGCTGCTCTCTCAGCTTTGGGTGGACAAAGGAGGGGAAGTTAAAATTTAGACAAGATGAGACTACTTTTTTTAAGAGTTCACTTTTTCAGCCCACAACCCTATTGCTTCTACATGTGTGTGTGTCCACAGACACATCTGAACATGTGTATGCATGCTTCTTCCTCCTTCTGTCCTGAAGAACATTAGATGTTTGCACAGTGGTGGCCAGAGCAGTTAGACCATGGCGTGAGGTACTCGCAATGCCCGTGCTGTAGAGCAGTTGTGCACACTAGTGAGACTCCCTGGGTGCGTGTAGAAGCTCTCTTGCGAGGACCTGCTTGTCAATATGATGGACTCCATGGTTTGCCATAAACCTGCCCTAGCGGCAGAGCTGGCTGCAGTGCTTGGGCAAGATGTCTCACCTTTTATCTGCTGGCTTCAGATCCAAATGATGTCTTGGGCAGTTGACCTGTCTGTGGTCTGTTTAAATTCTCATTGGCATCAGACATGTCAGAGTCACGTAGTGCTGTAAGAGGGCCCAGGATGAGCCTGCTAAGTCTATAACGGCACTAGAGACTTAAGATTGAGAGGTAACCACTAGGTTATTCTCAGGCTGCCTGTGTCCACCTCAACACGAAATGTGGAAGAAAAGCTCTACATTGAGAGGAAAGCATGAGTGGAGAAGAAAATGTGGCAGAGGTGCACCTGATGGTGAGCCCCAAGGTCCCAATTTGCTGGAGCATCCTCCATAAGGATGGTTGTTAGACAAGCAGCTGGTGGGTCTGTGCAGCATGGCAAGGTGGGACCTACCCTGTGCTGTGCCCCAAAACTGGGGTCCCCAGGTGCAGATGTTAATGGACTTGCTGTGTTCATTGGTTTTTAATTTGGTGTCTTGAGCTTCAAGCTGTGGATTTTCTGTGTTTCTGGAAATCAGTGGGGTGAAGCACAGCAAAGGCAAGGCATCTTTACTTCATATGTTGGAAGTCTCTAGGGGCAGGAGTGGGGACGGAGGTGTGTGGTGTGTGGGCTGAACTGAAATGCTGGAAGATATTGCATCAACAATGCACACAGATAGGTCTGTGTACTGTTTACGCCGCCTTCTCCTTGCAAGTCTCTCTGAGCGCGCACTAAGCGAGGCTGAGCTTTGAGTTTTACGAGGAAGGTGTTTGTCCCACAAGTACAAATGTCTAATTAGACCTGACACAGCAGAGGCATTTCCCTGACATTTATGCCACCGTCTTTTCAATCCTCAGGAGCACGTAGTCTGGTGGGAGGCACCACAAACAATGTCAGAAACAACATAAAATTCTCCATTAGCCGCGACCCCCAGAAAAGAAAAAAACCCAACAAACCAACACCCAAGCCTCACAACCACTTTTATTAGGCACACTAAAAGTGAAAGCAGAAGGGTGGGGCTGTGTTTGTTGATCTTCGCTTGTAGAAAGACATAAAATGGCTCATTTAAATTCTTAAGAACTGCATAGGAGGCATGAGACACAATGAGGATCTTGGAGAAGAAAGGCCATCAGCTGAACAAACTAATCGCATGGTAATCAAAGGGGAGTTATACAGAGCCTACTGGGAAGCGCTTTAGAGGAGGTTCCAGCTAGGCGTAGCAAGGGCCCTGTCAAGTGACATTTTTAATAAATTGTAAATTAAAAAAAAGCACAAAGAGATGTGTAGCAAAAGGAAAAAATGAGTCTAAGATGTTCCTAAACAATATGTGCTCCAAATCTGTGCTGCAGCGGCTGCGCCCCCTCCACGGGGAAACTCAGCAGAGTTGTCGCCATTGGGGATAACTCCCAAATCCCACTTTGCTGGCGAACTCGGTCATCCCTGGCTTGTGTGAGGGGCACAGTCCACGCTTGGAGTGACCTCTGCAAGTTTTGCTCCGGAGGTTCAGTTCTCCAAGAAAGCGGATGCGGCAGGAGCATGTTGGAGGGGATGAGGAACCAGCCTGCAGAAATGGGTACCAGGCGCTAATCCACAGCATCTCCTCTGCTGGCCTGGGTTGATGGGCGCTGTGAAAGAGCAAGCTGTCGTATACTGAAGCATTGCCAAGTACCGTTCTGAACAATAAAGTTACAACAAGACTTAAAAATAGAAAATTTAAAACAAACCCCTGAGTAATTGTGGGGTATGTCGTCTTCAAAGCACTGAATGAGCGTTAATGAAGCTTCACAACAGCCCTGCATTGTGGAACAGTAACCCTTGTGAGGGTTGTTTCTGCAGGTGAACTAATCAGGATTTTTTTTATCAGCAAAAGTGAAATTAAGCATCATTTCTGATAAACAGGAAACTAAGTTAAAAAGACAGGGGGAACAAAGACTGCAAAGTCAAAAACAACTAGTGCTAACCCATGAAATAGGGAAACAGGAGGTAGCATATAAGAAAAAAAAAACAACTTAGCAAGCAGAAACGTCCCAAACTGCAGAAATATATTTGACTGATTTTAACAAAAAAGCTAAGTTTTTCTGTGGTGCAACTGGCTTTGGTAGAAGTTATGCTATGGAGAAATTTGGCCTCAAGGAAAATTTCTTCATGGTGGGGACAACTTAAGGAGGTGAGATGAGAACTCAGAAGTATCTATGGCATCCCTGGTGGAGACTGCTAATAGAAGTTCAAGTTTGGAGGGCAGGAGTGCTGCCCCTCCGAGGTGCTAAGCTTTGGGTCCGTCAAGCATCAAAGCATCTTGGCGCTGTAACTATAGTTTCACACCAACCGTTGCTCTCGGTCTACTAAGAAAAGCCTTGGCGTTAAAATCCTACCAGTTTGGGAAAATCTTGTTTTAGAAAAGCTGATCAGTATTTGACCTGATGTAAACTTGACTTGCTTCAACTTGGGGCGTTGCTTTTCAGATCTCCTAGAAATAAATTAATGAAACCTCCAAATCGGTGTGAGCAGGGGGTAAACATAGAATGGCAGCAATTTTTTTGTGGTTTAATTTTAAATCCTTTAGAATCAAAATACTGGGAGGATTCTAATGGGAACTACGACACAGGCTTAAATGTAGGGTAATAGCGCAAATTCAATATGGTTATAATTGCTGTTTTCTTTTATTACAGACTCTGTGTGTGACCTGTTGCCTTTGCTTTTGCTTTCTTCTTCAGCTATCTGACTTTTGTCACCTTTCTCAGCAAACAGGGATGTGCAGGAGAAACAGAGCCTGCAGTGTTGTGTTTTTGTTTTTTTTTAAAAAAAAAACCCTAGAAAAAACCAAAACTTTTGTTGTGGGAGACAAAGCTTTGTGGCTCTGCCAGCTGTGAGGTACAGCTAGAAATGGGAACTGGAAGAGTTAAAAAAACAAACAAACCCAAACCCAACAAACCCAAAACCCAAAAATCCTACCGCAGAGAGCACTGAAGATAAGACTCTTTATTCCTGATGCCTGACTCTATTGGTTTTTATAGGTATAAAACTGATGTCCCTTTTGTGAAATATTCCCCTTTGGTTGAAGCAGAGCACCTGAAGAGGGTCAAAGCTTGGGGTATTTTGGCCCTCTTGATCCTCTGTGTGCGATGGTCCTGAAGCACTGCAAAAATGTAAATTAATGGGGAAAAGCCCCTGTTTCTATTTTTTTGGGGTATTGATTTTCCATTTCAACTGGACTGGCCAGTTCAATGCTTTGGTAGAAGTTCATAACTTCTACCAACAGTGGTGGGAACGACCGGTGCTCTGGCACAGCTTTAGCTGGCTTGCAAACACTGCGTTGCTCTAAGGCTTGACTTTCCTCTTGTCCTGGTTAAGCCAAAGCACGAGTTACACCCCTGCACCCCTACTTGTCTGACATCTTTGCTTCTCAATGCATCTGTGGCCGTGTCCAGCAGTTGGGTGTAAAACCATGGGCAACAATCTTGTTGTGGGGGTTTTTTCTGATGGTATTCTCATTTCATGACAAAGCTATGGGAGATGCCCAAATATTATAGCTGGCTATTTGGGCTAATATTGCCCCTAATATTGTTAGTTGTGAATGTCTTGAAGGGATTGCAAGTGGCACTGCAGAAGCTGCAGCAGGGGCATGATCTATCTGACATTGAGGATTAATTAACGAAGATGTGGTGTTGCATCACAGCTGGCGTTGCACTGCTGGTTTGTCCGTAAAGCGGGGCCACGTGGTCCAGCTAGAGCATGGGCACATACACTTGGGTGACTATTTTTTCCTTTGTGAGTGCTCACCGGCCTTTGAAGACACCCTGTGTTGTTGTTGGCTTTACAATATGCGCCACTTCTTTTGGGGGAGAGCTTTCAGGAGCAGCAGGAGAGTTTGTTCCCTGCCTTAATCGTGTGGATTAGAGTCAATCCTGGGGGCAGAGTTGCTCCCCGGACGCTGGACAACAGGGGTTTTAGCTTAATTTTTGAATGAGGGGATTGCCCGTGTGTTGCGTTGGCGAAGGGGCAGTGTCCAACGAAGCAAATGAACGGTGCTGCAAACGAACCCCTGCTCTGCATCGCCTTCTGCAGCAAACGGTGGTGAGAGCCTGGTGCCTGCAAATGACAGACTCAAATGCTTGCTTTGCTCAAGTATGCAGTGGATTTGCCTAAATTCAGAAAATAATTTTTTGTTTTTTAAAAAAAAAATTGCTAGAAGTTATGCACAAGCACATCATCAACAAAAGCAAGACATGATCATTCTCAAACTGAGTATTTGAAAACTTGCTTTGATTTAATTGAAAATACAGACTTCTGCAATGACAGCAATTTAAAGCAGATTTTTTTTTCCTCTCTGTTTCTCAGAACCTTTGAGAAAATCTCCTTCCCTTTTCACATGAAATTATTTTATTATGACTTCCTGGAAGTGTTCAGATGACACAAAGTCTAAAAATTATGAGCAAAGCTCTCCTCACACTCCTTCCTCCCTCTTCTCCCACTCCCTTGGGTTTATTTTGTAAATAAGTGTCACTAAGGTTCCTGAGAAGCAAACACACAAATATTGCTTCCGCCAATACTACTGAAACTGTGCTTTAAATTACACTTGTTCCTACCAGCCTTGGTTATTTTTAATCATAGTGCAAAGCTCTTTGTCCTGAAAACGTAAGTAATGGCCCATTTAGGAGAGCATCATGCCATTTCCAGGGTTTTTTGTACCAGGAAGCTGTAGGGTTGCAACCTCCATGTATGGCTGAAAGCTTATCTCAAAATGTAAGTTCAAGAGGAGGATGGGGCTGAAGACTTGAATATTCGTGTTAAAATATTTCTTTTACATGAGTATTTTTGATCTACTGAAAGAAATTCTGGTCTCTCACGTGCATCGATTATGTTATGGAGACTGGCAGGAGTGGTACGGTGCCCTCACCCCCAGCGAGCTGTGACTGCTCTGGGTTGCAACATCTCACGTTTTGGGTGCATGACCCCTACTTGGTGCATGCATGCTGAAGGTGCAAAAAGTTGGAGATCAGGCTAAAGCAGCTTTGAAAAATTAGCACTGGAAAACTGAGAGTCGTATTCTTGGGTTATTCTGGGGTTGAACACAGACCCAGGTAATTAATCCTATTGCTTCTGATGGGCCTCGTTGGGTGAGTGTTTATCCATGTCAAGGAGGCAATAAATGCTGATGACTTTTCGTTCTTTTAATTAATTCCCACCAATTTTGTACTGGTGCAATAATGTTGCTGAGTTCAGAGGAGTGACTCCTGATTTCAGTGGGTGTAACCGGGAGAGCAGCATCGCTGGTTTTGACCAGGCATGTCTACTCAAATGTTCTGAGCAAGCACCTTGCTGGGATTCCTGCAGTCTTTTGAAACCACCTCGTTACCCAGCCCCAAAGGTGCCGGCTATCTCCTACGGGTCCTGTGTACTGACACTGCTACAGTGCACAGCCCTCGGGAGGGGATAGCAGAATCGGACCCTTCATAGACAAGCACGTTCAGGGACAGTCCTTTGGGCTTTCACACTATTAGTGCTCTAGAAAGCACTACTAGTACTACTACTACATTAAAATACCCAGGTGTCTGCTGCCTTACGAGCAGGTGCAGTTATGGTAGCTACTGCACAGAGAGCACAATGTGCTGCTTAAAAGTAACTTTGGGTACGTTTGGTAGAAAGTCATACAACTCCATTAAAAAAATGGGCTTTTCCACTGTTTTAAGTCCTCGTTCCTTTATTGTCTCATTTCTAGTTTATCTCCCTGGCCTAATTTTTTCTTGCTCTGAATGCCTCCATTCGCTTTAATTAAGCTATTTCTTGGTGGTGTCTTTAAGAGAACAGGCTTTGAGGAAGAAGAGCATCTCTGCAACAGCAGGGTGGAGACAGGGAGGTGGGGTTAGAAATGGTTTTGCTAAGAGCTGCCATTTAAAAACCAGGACAAACATTTGGCTTTTTCTACGGTGGCAGCATCGATTTTGTTTGCAGGAAAGCGTGCTTTCTTCCTCGATGCAAGTCCTTCTGGACCAGGTGCTCACACGCGGTCATGTGTGGGAAGGTCCTTTACCTACGTGAACCTCATGGCTTGTGCAGGTTTCTTCTCCGTTGCTGCAAATCTGCTCTCTGTGTCAGTGGAGCAAAACCCACGTAGCAGCGGGGTTTCTGCTGATGTTTGAAGATCTTGCGTGTCAGAGGCAACGTGGCGGCATCGCTTGTCCTCGGCTGCTGCAGGTGTTGTCTGGTCCTGTGGACCCTGAGCTGGGGAACTGGTGACCAAGATCAGGTCCCACCTGTGACTGAGAGAGCATTTGTTGGAAAGCTTGTATTTGAAAGTTTAGGGATGAGTATCTCTGAATAGTGAAAATTACCTGCTGAAACCCACCAGTGAGTTAATTATTAGAAATCATTTATCTTCAGTGGCAATATTAAGTTGCAGCTTGAGCAGCAAGTGTGATAAAACCAGAGAGAGAGGAAAACGTCTGCCTGGGAAGAGGGGACAAAGGGAAACCTGCGGACAGAGGCACGGTTTTGTCTAAATTTTGAACTCATTTACTGCCTCTGCAGGTACCGAAGGGCAGGAGCGTGGAGGTGGCGGCGGAGTCAGTTACGTTGTCAGTCGTAAAGACGCAATTATCACCCCTTATTTGACCGGAGACTGTAAAAGGAGACTCGATGCTAGTATTTACTGTATTTTTTTTCTCCTCCTCTATTAAAAGGACGGCCAATTTTGAATTATGATAATAGCTGCACTCTGGGTTTAGGACTCGCCTCCCTGAAATTTTCAGGACCACTAATTTGTGGTTACTCCAGTGCTAGAATGGACTCGGTGGTGGTGGCCTTTAGACTGACAATGCAGTAAAAGTTTAAAGCTGCAACTGCTTCGGAGCCAAAGAAAGAGAGAAGATTGAAACCTAAAGGTTAGCGTGAAATGCACTTTACTGTTATCTATGAGAACAAATGAGTTAAAAAAATTTCAAATACCAGAATACCCTACAGGGAGGAGATATAACTATTAAAGGGCTGTTATAGCTGCAATAAATGTAGGAACAATAAAAATAAATTGATGAAGTAAATGTCAGCGCTGTTCCCCTGAGCTGCCCCCACACCTTTGTCCAAAAGTAGAACATCTCCAATTACAGAGGGTGGAATCAGCCTTCAATGACAATATGACAAGGACAGAACATAGAGCAGTGGCACAGGGAACACAATTATGCACAGCCTTGAAAAATTGTATCATAGTACAATGTACGGAAGAAATCAATTAATGATGCAGGCACTCCACTTCTGTCTGATAATCCTGTAAGAGAAAGATGAACCCCCCCTCCCCTTGCCTAGAAAGGGAGAAGGAAACAACAACGAGGAAAAAGGATGACCTGTGAGTGAAAGTCTGCATAATACCATGGGTCAACGTTTGCACACTTTACAGGATGCGGATATTCCTCTTTACCCGTTATTATTTTTTTTTTAAAATTGTAGCTTTTAAGAAAGTATTTAACTAAAGCCCACTTCATTGGTTAAATAGCCCATTGGAAAAAAAAATCTTTGGTGAAAAGGTGAAAGACAAGAAAAGCCAACGGCTCAAATCCAAAGACAGGAGCTGAAAGAAATGCGAAATTTTAGGAGTAAACAGAGTAGATGGTAGAAGACGATTTATCTTGTGCAATTTACAACAGGTGCTAAACATTACGAAAACCAGAGCTATTAAGCAATCAAATTAAGCTATAATTAACAGAAGAAAACTGTGCAGGAATTCTAATTAATACATATCTGAGCACATCCATGATCCCCTCCGACAGCTCGGCTCTGCAAACCCCTGCCACTTCCCGAGAATAACCGAAGGGGTAACGCTTTGGGATCGCGCAGGACACAACGGGTATCACCAGAGATTCCCTCTACTAGCCGCAGCCCCCTGTGCTGGCTTGGAGGGCGAGGCTTTAATTTGGGAGATGTTATTCTGAGGCAGTAGGAAGAAAGACTCCCCTTTTGTTTGAAGATCTGGTTGAGGGAAGCCTGTAAAAAGCTGGGGTGCATCTTGCTGTCTGTGTTTGTCCTCTGCGGTCGTTCTCCCTTCCCCCTAAAGTGCTGGTTCTTCCTCATCCGCTATTTCTGAGTAAGATCTGTTTCTCCGAGTCACTGTCAGAGACGGATGGCTGACAGCGGTTGTGCCTGGATGGAGATGTTATGGTAGATGCACCTGAAGATAGGCGAGGACTGATGGCCAAGACTCTCCCATGAGCTTTAATTGCTGCTTTGACAGGGACCTGATATGGTCTTGAACAAGGCACTGGATAAAATGTGTGTGTCCTGGGGTACTCCAAGTGATTTAATAACTCTGTGAGATGACTGGGACAAGTTTGCTCAGCTTTGGTTGAAAGCGGAGCTCGACTCCCCTGTCTATATGCTTCCCAAACGGAGATAACGATACCTCCCTACCTTACAGTAGCGTTGTGAAGATCAACTGGTTAATGACTGTATGGCGCTTTCAAGTGCTGTCATTATAGTACTGTAGTCTCTCTTAGGGAGGGTTTGTTATTTTTATGAAATTAATTGTAAATCCAATAGAAAATAATTCAGCCTCTGAAATTCTGGTGAGATAATTATTGTGAAGATGGTATTAGTATAGTGCCTTTCAGATGATTCACTACTTTAATTATTACTTTCTATTTCTATGCAAATATAATGTAAAAACCCAGTAACCTGCTCATGGGTTGGTTGCGTTTACCCCCTCAAATATGGAGCTGACTCCTTTGACTCCCGTATTACGCTCCTCAGGTGGATTGGTCTGGCTGCCAGTGGAGCTCCCTGAGAAAACAGCAGCTTTTACTGGTGGTTGAGAGATGCCCTGTTTCTGCAGGGTTTTATTTTTGGTGTGTTGGTTTTTTTGGTGGGTTTTTTCCTGTTTTTTTTTGCTAGGGGTTGCAGGTGCTGTTGTTGGTTGACCACACCTCACAGGATTATCACCTTTTGCTGTGCCTGTTGGTGTGGGCATGACCAGATCCCAACAGCCTGCTCCAGGATTGGGTCGCCTTCTCCATGCCTGCCCGATCCCCACATGTCTACTCTGTCCAAGCAAGGACCGGGACCCCATCAAGGGAAGGAGGAGAGTCGGGTCTTTATTCCCCATTTCTAAGAGGATGAAGCAATTAAAACCTGCTCGTACTTCTAGTTGTATGTCAACAAACTGTCACCCTTGCTTGTCCCAACCGCAGTCCATCATGGCATGCCATGCCTCTTGGTGGCTTTGATGGCACACCCTGGGGTGAAACATGGTGCTAGGCATTTTCTTCTCTCTTGATTTGCTCTGGTAGCTGGCTTAGCTCTAGGTTGGCATTTGCTGCACCTTTATCTATGCTCGTACTCCCTGAGTATCTTCTCCTGGGTTATCCCAGTATAACAAAAGTCTATGTTGTGTTTTTTAGGGACAATAAGTAAAGAGGTCCTTTGTGAAGGCCAACCGCAATCCTTGTTGAGTGCAGAGGCAGGGATGGCTGGAAATCACTGGGGAAAAACCCCAACAAACTATGAAGCCTAAGACTGTGGTCCTTCTGCCCCAGCTTTGGAAATGCCAGGTGGATTTTCAGGCAGTTGAGCTAATTTAACCTGGTCATCCCACTCCTGCATGGTGGTGGTGGGGATGCCAAAGGAGGAGTTTTCCTCTGCAGTTTTCCATGCAAATTGTCCCTGTTTTGGAAAGATGTGTTTTAATTGTGCTCTGAATAATTCCTAAACCTGCTGGCTCTGCCTGGCTCCACGCCAAGCTCACGTGTGAACGGCCTCCCCGGCACCCGGGAGCATCCATCCCTTCCTCCCTGGGCATCGCCAGCGGCTGTCCCCAAAGCCAGACCTGGGAAGGTGCTTATGGGGGTCCAGCGTGGGGTGGTGGGTTTCAGCCGAGTGCCTGGACGGGTGCTGGAGCCCAGCATGGCGCCGATCGGGCACACAAAATTGTACGTGGATGGGGAGGCTCCAGACGAGGTGCTGAAATGAGCGGTTTGAGCTTGGCGTTGGTTTGCGCCCTCAAAAATCACATATCTGGCACTCCTCCGGGATGTTCCTCCACCGGCATGCACCGCGTAGGCTGGGAACACGTCTTTGTTTTAAATGCTCTCAGGCTCTGGAAGCATCACCCCTGGAAGTGATTGCAAGTGTCTTACCCTCATGTGCGTGGATGTCCTAAAGCTAAGTGTAATGCGTGTCTGCCTGCAGGATCAGGACCTCAGTTATTAATAACAATTAACAACTAATTAATTATTCCCACCAGGCAGAGATGCAAACCTCTGGTTTATTGCTGGACATACAGCATGGCACATTAAAGAGTGCGCTGTGAGCTTTTAAAGTGAATATCCTTTGCTTTCACCAGCTGATGTCTTCTTCATCAAAGTTTACTTGTTTTTGTGACAAACTCCCTTTCTTCTGCTCATCTTTCCTTTATTCAAATTCTTGTTCTGTAAATTGGAAGAGAATTGCGGTGCTTGTTGGAGCAAGTGATTAACGGCATGGGTGAGAGAAGGAAAAGGCGAGGAAGCACCGGGAGGACGAGCTGGTTTTGGAGCAGGCAGGCTGGTGCTGGAGGTGGGGGAGAGACCCCAGCCTGGCCCCGGGTAGGGGGGTGTAACTCCGCCACAGGCTCTGAAACCGGTGCCCGGAGGACATGCGCAAATCCCACCGCGTGAGGGGGGGAAAAGGACACCCGGCGCAGGCAGGAATTCAAGCAATTAATCCTTTACTTAAAGAATAATAAGCAGCCAGATTTTTACATACTGAAAGTGGGAACAAGGTAAAAGGGGTTAAAAACTAAAAAGCAAGGACAGCAGACACCAATTAACACAATGCTAATTGACAATTTCCCCAAGCCTCCATGAAACATGCCAGACCTATTTCCCCAATTACTAATTAAATCAAACCGCATGCACAATACTAATTTCCCTAACTTAGGGAGCTCAGTAGACAAATAGAATGTGAAACTAACTTAAACGTGTTGTCGAAGTGCAGGAAGAATGAGGAACTTAAAAGTGGATGAACTTTTGCTCTGGGTATATTCTTCAAACTTCTGGCCTGTTTGGGGAGTTGGATGGGAGTTCCCAATCAAGGCAGGTGCATGGTGGGGTCCTGTGTGCTGGATAATGAGAGCTTAACGAGAGCCTTCCTGGAAAACAGCCTAGAAAGGGATGCTTGTGCATCCTGGGATGACACGCAGGTGTGAAGAACGGCATGTGTTATTTGGAGAAACTGTTTATCTAGGGATGGGGAAGATATGGAGGCACCGGCTCCTGCCAGGGCACGGTGATGGGGTTTGGGACAGGTACGCTGCTCCCCGTTAAAAGGTTTTGGGTGATGCTGGAGATGCGCTTGTGGCTGGGGTGTCCTTGCTCTCAGCCGGGGCTGAGGCAGCCCCGCCAAGTTGGGCGGGAGGAACAGAAGGACAGCTCAAAGTCTTCCAGTTCGTTGTGCTTTATCAAACTGCTGACCCCTCCCCCGTCATGAAATAAGGATGAAATAGTAATGCGATAGGTTAATGCCGATAATTAAAGAGAGTTTAAAACTAAGCAGGAGACTGAACTGCGTGTGTGGGTGGCTGGAATGGTTGTTTGATGTGAAAGTCAATGACTGAATTATTCAGAGAGTGTGATTTCCAAATGATAATTTTACATTTCCCATAACTGATTTTGATTTATTCCAGCAGCACCCGGTAGCTTGGCGGGAGCCGGGAGAGGCGCTCGGCTCTGCCGCTGCTTTCCCCTCTCCGTCGCGCACGACAAGGCGCTCGGAGCTGAAACCCCCCTCCCCGCCCGGGGATCGACCTTCATGCACCCATTGCTGGTGGGGCTGGAATTTTTCAAGGGAAAAAGGCAGGGAAAGCTTTCGTTTTAAACAGAACGGACTGTTTCTGTATCGATACAATGGCTTAATGCTTGGTTGTGTTTCTGGATGCAGGCAAGCATTTGGAAGTCATCTGGATGCTGGTTTGCGTATCGCGACGTTGGCTTTGCCTCACACCTGGAAATGTGCTGGGATTCGTATGAAAGTATCTGGTGAAACTTGCTCTCCTCAGATTTGCAGAATTCATCTGATCACTTTTACCACCACCAAGGCTGTTTTTTTCAGCACCCACTCAGGATGCTGGAGTGCAAGCTGGGCTGTAAATCTCCTGTGAGGAGGCAGCTTCCTGGGATGTGCGGTGCTTTCTGTGCCTGAGTGTGCCAGAAGCGCTGCAGGCACATCCTGGGGTGTTTAGGGGTTTCTGCTTTTTAACCACGAACAAGAAGTAAGGACAGCCCGTGGGGGGGAACCCATGACCCATAGCCCCGGTCTGGGCACCGTGCACGGGGGACACGCGTCCATTGGGACACACACAAGCAGGGATTTGACATCAGGTGGTTCAGCTTTGGGAACGTTTCTGCTGAGAATTAGAGGCAAATTGCTGAAAATAGCGGAGGTCCAGATTGCTTCCCCTGATATATTAAACCACCCGTTGCTGTTTTGGGAGGCCAGGCATGGTGGCACCGTGGCGTGGCCGAGCCGGGCAGGGATGCTGCGTCCCTGGGGACCTGGACCCGAGCAGGATTCATGTCTGTGCCTCCAGCTTGTGTCTTTGCGGTCTTGGCTGCCATTGTTCTTTGTGCTTGGGAGGCTGCGGATGGCAGCAAAAGGGTTGGAGAGGGGCAGAGGGATGGGGTGGCAAGTTTTAAGGTCAAGAGTGAATTTTATCCCTGAGTTGGCGCTCTTCCCCTTGGCATCAGCGATGAAATACGCTGCTGGGATAATCACTGGCACCGGAGGGAAAGGCTCTGTGCTCCCACCCTCCCAGAAACCTCTGGTCTAGAGCTTTGCTTTCCCAGGATAAATGGGTATTTAATTTCTTATGAGAGGCACAGCAGCTCCAGCCAGGGAGGTGGTGGGACAGCCTTACCACGGTGTGTACGGGCCGATGAGATGCATAGGATAGTGCTGACGCGAGTCCCTTGTGGCCCAGGTGGGAGCTGCAGGTCGTTTCAGAGGAGGATTCTGCCTCTCTTCTTGTGGTCATTAATTCTGCCCAGGGCCAGGGAGATCTTCCCTAATGAAAGCTTCAGCGAGATTGGTTTGTTGTATGGAAAAGCTTCAGTTTTGGTGAATCAGCAATTTCTGATGAAAAATCTTTTGTCTGAAAATTCCCAAGAAGCTCCGACTCTGACCTCGGAGCGGCTGCCTTCCTCTGAGCACATTACCGGGATTTATGGCGCACTCCCATGGTTTATTGTTCTACAGTAAACGGAGCTGCTGGATGAGTTTTGACTATCCTTCTGGGCAGGGAAGCAAATCAGCGTCGCAGGACTATCCAAACTTGCATGATTTAACAGAAGTCCTTGCTGCGGAGTGGGTGGGTTGCCAGATCAACTATCTGCTCACCACTTTGAGGTTGCACATCCATCCTGGGACCATAGCGCATCTCTTTCCTTACCTACTCTGGTGAGCGGTCCTGCAGAAATATTTCCAGTGCTGTCAGCTCTTTAATTAGGAAAAGAAATGGTGGATGCATCGTAAGTTTGTAGTGTATTTTCTGAAGGCTGCTGGTATGGAGAGGATGCTGGCTTGCTTGTTTATGCTGTGGACTTGTCGAGATTGCCTTAGTGACAGCAAATAGCCATGATAAGATGGTCCTTGCCACAAAAGATTGCAATGAAAAGAAAAAAAAATTATTATTCCCATTTTACAGCTGTAGCCCCAGCACATTGGTACTATAGTATTTGCTCAAGGCTGCAAGAAAAGAAACCCTGATCTTGGGATTGAAGTGAAATCTGCAGAATAACATCACCGTCCTCAAAGCGTGCAATTACATGAGCCACTTCTGAGTTATAAGCATCTGTATTTGCCTCTTTAAAGACCACAGCGGAAGGAATGTGATAGCAGAAGGGCTCTAAAAGGCTTGCCCACAAAAGAGGACAAGTATTATAAAAGGCATGACATATTAGCAGTGAGAGCATCACTGATGTACGTTGTCAGGGCTGAGGCACCTGCTGTAGATAAGACCTTCGCTATCTGAAAGCTTCCATTAATTTTAATGGAAATGGTAGTTAGGAATTTTGGAAAGTATGAAAATACAAGAAAACACCAGGATGGATAGAGACCGTCCCAGACCATCCTTTCTGTGTCAGACATCTGCTTTCACAAGGATTCCACAAAACTTTACGAACTGTGTATTTAGCAGCTGTGGCCCCAAGATACCCAAAGGTGAGGTGACCTCCTCATGGCAAAGCAGCCTGGTGGGGATGGAGGCAGGACCAGGAGCTCGATGCTCTGGCTGCCCGGAGTATGGCCCATCCAGAAAGCCAAGCTCCCTCCCCCTAATCATAGGGAAAAGTAATCAAATTACTGCCTTTCATGTCACATTAGTGAAAATGGATACTAGTATGATGCATATTAATGTGATATGATGGGAAATTGCTAATACAATTAGACCATCACATTTTATTAGTACTGGAGTGACAACTCACACTGAGGAACAGCTCGCTCGGGCAATGGCTGGGAGTGAGCACCAGCCTGGTGCACAGGCATGGGAACAGTTATTTAACTTTCTAAAAAGACATTTTTTTTCCTTTTCTATTTTTTCTCTCTTCCACAAGTGCTTGGTCACCCAAGTGAGCATTACACCAGCTTGTGGCAAATATTGCCTGGGTTCACTGTGAAATGAGTCCTCATATGAAAAATCAGATGCCTCTCATACATACATTTTTCTTCCCATATATACACAGACATAAATAATGAGAAAATCAAAATATACATCTGTCTAGAGATGGTATAAATTTTCCTTAATACATTCTACCTTTTTATTTGGGAGTGCACTTTTCAGTGCACCTTTTATCTAGTTGTAAAAGGATCCCGTACAATTTTTGTGGGTTACATATCGCAAGATCTATCCCACATCAAGCAACCTTAAACAACGCTGGTTATACAGCAGGGATATATTTTATAATTATAACGCACTTCAAACTTCCTTGATGCATGTGCAGCTCATTTAAACAGGGATGATAAAAAAAACCACCAACACATTTGCAGCATCGCCCTTGTCTTCCTTTCGCAAAGACCTGTCCCAGTGGGCAGCAGGGACCTGCCGGCTGTGCAGTGGTGGGCTTTGGTTTCATCGTAGCCATGCTCATCTCCAACCCAAGGGCCAGCCTCTGAGCGGGCAAGACTTTTCTGTCTTAGCGGGCAACCTTGTAGGAGGACGAGCAGTCCCATGATGCAGCAGCAAACGTGAGGTCCCACCAGGATGAGATGCTTTTCCCGTTTACGTGTAACCTGTAATCCCAAACGACCAACCTCCTGAAGAGAAATGGCTTTTCAAAACACCTGCTTCTTGTTCTGGGCAGGGGCTTTGCCTTGGAAATATTATTTATCATAATTATTATCTATAATAATAATACCTATGATATCAAAAACATGCCATGGGTTTACTACAGCAGGCAGGTGCAATTTTTAGATAAAATGCCCAGTTGATGATTGTGGCTTTGTTGACTTGGAGACCCAAGGAAGGGCTCGGGACTTTGAAAAATAGTTGGTTTGTCAGTACAGCGTGAAGAGGATGGGACCAAATACTTCTGCAAGATGGAGCAGAGGAGGAGATCCACTTCTGGAGGTGTAGGGAAATATTTAAAGGAAAGATGTTTCCGCTGTGTTAGTTTCAGTTAGAGCCCAGAAATAGATGGTGTGTGGTGTTTCTGTCTCTAATAGTTTCTATGATAAAAATAGTTGTGATTTGGGTTTGTAGCTGGTTGTCACCCTGTGATAGAGCATGTCTCTGCGCACGCCCTGGTGCGCTCACACGGTTCTCCCGCGTGCATTTTTAGCAACGCCTTCAGCTGAGGCACTTTATAAATGTGAGCTCAGATGTGGTGAAATGGGTAAAGCCTGATTATTTCTTATTTTGTAAGAGAAACTGAGGCTGAGGGGAAGCCTTGGGCAGCAAAGGGGAGCAATGACTTAACCTCAGGCTGGGGAAGTGGTGGGGGGAGCCCCAAGCCTAATTAAAAATGTTTGGAGGCGGGGGATTTTGGTGTAATACTCCACCAAGTATTCCAGAAGGAACCGTGCTTGTGGTTCTGCCCATTAAAATAAATAAAATATTTATATTTTCTATTTACTTCGAAGTCTGCCAGTGAAAAGAAAATGCTTTCTAAGTAGTTTAACATGCGAGCAGCTTGCAGGCCAAGCTAGGGAAATGCGTGCGCTGAATTGAAGAGGCAAAGACTCTGTGAATGTTTCCAGGTCCTTTTCAAAGTGTGAGGTGGGCTTCCCCGACCCTTTGGCGTGGGCTGCCAACCCAGAGGGTGAAGGTGAGGAGGAGGAAGGAGCACGGTGAGGAATGCATGAAGGAACACTCCTATTGTCTTGCTTTTCTATTACGTACCAGCTTTTGTGCAGAAAATCTCCCTGCCCTGCTGAATGCCCTTAGTGGCTTTGGATGCCATGGGCTGGTTTGGATGTCACCGCTCTCTGTGGTCCAGCAAAGTCCTCCTGCTGCTTCCTGGGCTTCAAACACTATCAGATATCTTTGATTACTCCCGTTATTTTGGAGATATTGGTTGTAACTCAGTGCTGAGGGGCCAATCCTGCCTGCGTGTGAACGTGTGGGACTGGAAAGCAAGCTGAGCACCTTCACCACCTCTTGTGTTCAGAGACGGTTTTCTTTACCTTCCCTGGTTGTTCTCTGGGAAGTTTACAAAGAGGAGATAAAGCCCTCGTCATCCTACTGATGTGTGTAGTCATAATGCTTAGCATTTCTCATCTTTGAAGTGCTTTACAAATATTAAATAATTAATCTGCCCAAGAATGGAAGAAAGTATCATCCTTCAACTTACACGCTGGGGAGCGGAGGCAGAGAAATCAGACAGTTTCTCCAGGCCAGGGAGAGAGGTGCCACCAGAAACTGGTGGGGACGTGGGTCCATTACATGTGGTCAATGTCTGGGGACACTTGACCACTGGCCAGCATCCTTGGATGGCAAGATCATAGAACTCGTACCAGGGGATGATGTGCTCTCACCGTGCTGGTGATCCCTCTGAGCAGGAAAGCAGGTATATGGTGTTTCTTCCAGCATCTCCTGGAAAGCCCAGGTGGTCCCTCCAAGGAGACAGTGCCACTTTACAAGGCTTTTTAAAAAAATTTTTTTCAAGTAAGGAGGATGCTGGGAGTAATATTGCCTATGGTAGCAGATGAGGGCTGGTCATGATTTGACTTTTGCCATGGGAGGTTTGAAATGGGTTGGATCCTCTGTGGCGTATCCACGTGAGGAGGGCGGCTGCTGATCCTGGGATCACAGCCTGGGTGCAAGAAGGGTGAGAGTAAGGATATGGGCTTTGCTTTGCAGAGCAATAGAGAAAAATCGTATACAAACACTATGTATAGCAGCTTTCCAGAGATCAGACAATTTCTGTAAGCACTGTGTGAAGACGTTCAAGATAGATAAGTACTGTTCTTTTCACTGACATGGGTTAGAAAATCACAAGCCCAAGAAACTTTCCTTACATTCACAACTTATGGTGTGATGGACAACGGAGCTGGGAGGGTTTTCCATGGAGGTGCCTTAAAGGTGAGATGTATCGTCTTTGGGCAGAGGCAGGACATCCCAGATCCCGCCCCCAGCCCACTGCAGCGGGGCCAGCAGTTGCCTGTCCTTGGCCACGTCAGGCCGGTAGAAACGGGCTGGAAACCGGGTTTCTCGCGACCCAGGGGAACGTCCTCAGTGATTCAATTTTGGCTATTCTGGGATGACTTTTCATCTCATTTCTTTGGGCCAGAAACTTCATCCTGCAGCTGAGAAACTTTTCCTAGTGAAAGTCATGTTAAAAGTGGTGTATTTAGCAAAGCGTTGGGGATTTTTTTAATCAAAAAGGAAAAAAAAAATCATGCCCAGCTTTACCCAAGATATTCTGATTTTTGCTCTTCGTCTTAGCCAAAATGTGCTCTTGTGCATAGCAGGCACTACATCACGCCTGCTCTGGCAATGAAGCCCTCGTCTCGTTACTTTATTTGGTTGTTCCTTTTCTTCCAGTGCCGGGCAACTAAAAATCATTTTGACTTTCTCCGTCTTTATCTAACCTCCACAAAGTGGGCCTGGCAACCCTGTTATTTCCACACAATTCAAGCAGTGTTGTGGGTTTTTTTTTTTATTGCAGAGGGCAAATCCCAGAATAGAGCATAAATAAATAGATGATTTTAGAGGACTGTAGATCATTGAGCGAAATGCAGAAAAGGCCCCTTGTTTTGAAAGAGCAGCGTGAGGCTCAGCAACAATGAGTCTTGAAGCCTGATGAAAATCTCGGATGCTTTGAGGCTGTGTGTGTTGGGTGAACTTTATTTACATTTGGCACAAACGTGCTCATATGTGATGCCAGCAACTGCCAGGGTACGTGGACGGAGCTGAATAAAGCTTATCCCGCGTTGATATAAGGAAATATTGAATCAGGCTGGAGACCGTCACTTCCAAACCTTGGCTGGATTTTGAAGTCAGCTCGGTTTCCACAAGGAAAATACTTTTTTTTTTTTTAAGAAGTAGACCCCCCCCACCATAATAAATGCAGACAGCACCTGTCTTCCTATTTCCGTAACAAGGGAAAACTGTGGTAACAATTCCTGTATATTCTGTCTCCTCCTGATCTCCCAAGACTTACTCTGGTGTGCCTCTACTTTAAGTCGTTTGTTACTACCAGCAGACCCCCTTCTCAAATGAACTCCTGCAAAACGCATCTCCTTTGCTGGAAAGAGGGAAATTTGTCAGCCCTGAAAAAGAGCAGCAACAAAAAAACCACCTTAAAAACTCTCATAGAAACTCTTGGCAGATGAGCGTGCAGATAGAGGGGTGTGTGTGTATATATATATATTTTTTAGCTCAGCAAATAGATCCTCCTGGGGTCAACCTTTTGGTGCCACTGAAGGGGTGTGCAAATGGGGAGGAAGGTTGGGGCAGCTGTAAGTTGGGGAATGTTGCCTTTGCAAAGCTGCTCCGTCTTGGAAAAGACTTAGCTGGTTGCATATGAAGGAGCTCCGTCCTCCTTCCCCTCCCAAATTCACTACTTTGAATACAATAAAGTTGCTTTGAAATTTTTCAATTATTTAACAACTTTCAAGTGGAGAAATATTTGGGTCTTTTAATTTCATTTTTGGCTCCTCTTTTTTTTTCTTTTTTTTTCCCTTTGCCTCCATTCTGTTTGCTAAACAGTAATTGCAGATCTTTCCTGCCACCTTTAATACTCCCAGCTAATTATCCTGAAATAAATCTCTTTCAAGTCTGCATGCCAGCAGTTGTGGGATATGAGCGGCTCTTTCAGCTCCCGGCTGCCTGTCACTCAAACGGGCCTCAGCTGCAGCTCCGAATGATGAGTATTAGTCTCCCGCTGGGATGATTCTCCCAATCTCCCCACTTCCAACAGCATCTCCCAGGGCTGCACCACACTCCTACCTGTTAGCCTAATCTGGGATTTTCTTTTGCTAACGCTGTTATTTTGAAAGGAGGAAGAGGATTCCTGGGAGAAAGGCACTTGGTTAACCTTTTCCTAATTGCCATTCAAAGCTGAAAGGAAGGGGGGGGTGGGGTGGGGAGAAAAAATAAAAATAAAACAAGATGATGGGTGTCACTGCATGGGAGGATGGCTTGGGAAGGGAGGGGTCCCTCGCTGACCTCCCAGGGTTATTTATTTGGCCAAAGTAGGGTTTTGGGGGGCAGGCTCCTTATTTCGGCAGCCTGTGTTATTTCCAGCTTGTGTCCCGCTTGCTTGAAGACGAGGTGGTTGTTGTCGGGCTGTAGGCAGAGCTAAATACTCCTTCGTTAATTTATTGTGTGCTAGCAGTAATAGCGAGGGCTATTTTTAAATGCCACTTAAGCTCCTGCTCACACCTGGGTTTGCAATTTGACAACAGGACATACATAAAATGACATATTGATACGCACTTAAAGGCACGATTTTAAACGAAAGAACTATTTAAACTATTAGTATTTAAAGTGCTTTTTCCCCCCGCTGTACGTTGTGCCTTTTAATGACTTACCAATTGGATTTCCTCCAGAAACTGCCTTGCCAGGAGATGCTATGTGGCTGCATCCCAGCTGGGCGACGTGATGGGGGGGTCGTGGTAGCCAAAATTGCCTTTTGGGTGCTGCTGGGGGCTCAGCGGCGAGGGGCGCTCGTGAGGCGGCGCGGGCATCCCCCGCCTCTGGGCTCGCATCTCCACCTCGTTCCTGAAGCAAAAGGTTTTGGTTAGCCATCAAATACACGCTCAAGTTGCTTGGCTGGCCTCGAGTCCCTCTTCCTAAAGAGTTGCTTTTCACTCGGGGCTCCCTCTCTAAACCCGCGATGGGCTGCATCGAATTAATTCTATTAACTGCCAGAGGAATTCCTTGCTGCCGAATTATATTTCCTGTGTCTGTAAATCATTTCACTGCTGCTTTCCCTGACAGTTATGCAAGTCACCTTTTGATTTCACCGTTGTTTTATTTATTTATTTATTTTTTAGTTACGACATTGCTAACCACTCTGTGGCTGAGCATCGCAGTAAGATTGGGCAGTCACGTGGGATGCTCGAGAACAGAGAATATTTTATAAATATGCATATACGTATTAAAAATAAAAGGAAAACAGCGTAGAGTTGAGTGTTTCAGACTTGGACCTTGGAAACATAATATTTACCCTGAGTAAGTTGTGTTAGTTTTGAGAGTTTATTTCTGGGTATTTTCATTTCCAGAGGAGGAATTGCTTGAAATCCTCCCCTTCTTCTACCTGAGCATTTAAATTTTTTTTTTTTTAAGTCACCAGGCCAAGTTCTGCAGGGGCCAAGCAGTCACTGGGTGAAGCGGGAGCTGTGGATGCTCCGAGCTTTGGCGATATCAGAGCCAGGGATGGTATCGTCCGACTTGTGTTCTACCAGGGCTGTGAATCCCTCTAAGGAAAGGGGAATTGGACACCTCAAATTCCGCATTGGGCTTTGCGGGTGGTGTATCGCCAGAGACGTGTCTCTTCTGCAGCAGCAAAAGCAGCTTCTGAGTGGGGATGAGACCTTCCAAAAGCTCCCGGCTGGCGCGGGGAGCCCCGCTCAGACCTCTTGCCTTTTCGTCGTGGTCCCGTCCCAATGGGTCTGAGCAGAAAATGCCACGAGCGCGAACCGCCGTTCTAGGCTGGGAAACCGCGTTGGCATCCCAGCGCTTGATTTGTATATCTAATTAGAAGTTAGAAGTGTCAATGGCAGCACTTGCAGGCACAATTATAGCACCTGCAAAAAAGGGAGCCTGCTTTTCCCATTTGGCTCATCCTCTGGGCGCAAGCCTTCCATAAATACAGCGGTGCGAGGAGGAGGAGGAGAGCTGGGATGATATCTGCCTCGCCACGGGTGAGGTCCCCTCTCGGGTAGGAAGCCGCTAAGAAATGAGCTGTACTGCTGTCTATAAAAACCTGCCAACCAGAAGAGATTCCCTGCTCTGGCCCTTTTAACAAATCTGAAGCATTCTGGTTGGCTTGCGCAAGGTTTTGCGTAAAGTAATAAATCGAGGTTTCCTGCAAAACATCTGGTCGATTCGGCTCTTATCTTGCTCCACAAGAGGTAAAAAAAAATTTAAAAAAAAAAAATCCCTCTGTGGTTCTCCTCTGCCGTGTTACAAATATAGATACCTATTCGTAGGGAAATACCGAAATAGAAGTTTGAAAGTATTCTCACGTTCATTCCCCAACACCATGTTAAATATGTTTTGGGGCTGTTTGTGGTGCCCTTTTCAGTCCTGGTTAGACAGCAGAACAAGCATCTCGTTCTTAAATCGGGTTTGTAGCAGCTCTGCCGGGGACAAGGTTCACAATCTTGGAAAGCAAAGCCTGTGGCAAGAGCTGCAGAAACGCTGTGCCTTTACGTTGTGCCTCTTACACCTCCTGTGGTTTAATCCCCAAACCAAACTTAATTTTTGGAGCTGCTGAGCCCTTGTAACCCGTGCCCGGGGTCATCTAGTTTGGCCCAAGCCGTCCAGCCCTTAGCAGAGGGGAACATATGATACTTGTGCAACGTATACGCTAATGTATGCCCTAACGCCTCAGGACGTGGTTGAAGTTGGTTCAACATTTTTGCCTATCATGGATGATGTAGCTCAGATAATATCTAATTGTTGGCGTCACTTGCATCCTTCCAAGTCTGCTCCTGCTTTTTTTTTTGGTCTCTGGGTCTTCCTGTTTGGTCTGCGCCCCCCATCTTTGTCTTTAAATTATGTCCTATCCTTTATCCCAGTTTCCATGATTCAACTTCCAAAACCACTGTGAAGAAAAAAAAAATAAATACAAAATTTCTGACTCCTTTCACTGCTCCTGCTGTGCTTGCCCACAGCCTTCCTGAAAGAAACCAATAAATAATGCTCCTCATCCCCCTAAAAATTAAATTAAACCCAAATTTCTCTGGGGAGGAGGCTAGGTTAATTACAAAGAGCTACCAATGCCATATCTAAAAAGGCTTCTTCATTTTCATTTTTAATATTTAGGATGAAACTTAATAATCTAATCCCTCCTTTTTTTTTCTTTTTTTTTTTTTTTTTTTGGCCAAACTAGTCAGTTTAGAAGTGGAGAGGCTGCCAAACACAGCTAATATTATTCTGCCCAAAAGCTTCTGTCAATTAACTCCTTGGAGCATTTACCAGGGAGACCGTGAAGGGGAAGACGGTGCTGGTCCAGCCCGGACCCAGCCGAAACCCGGACGTTCGGCATGGTTAAGGTTTGGTGGGAATCGTTTTCCGTTTGAACGTCAGGGGCTTCGCTCCATAGCCCCAGCACGTGCAAAACACATTCGCGTGCCTGAGTATTAAATTAGTAGAAAAACCTCGGTGAAGACCCAGAAATTGATGGGAAAGAGTATATTGGGTTGCCTGAGAAGAAGAAAGCGCTACGTTTATGTTTAAAAGCAAGGTGGGAAACAACGGGTCCCTCCTGATGCCCATGGGTTGTGTGTTGGCCATCTGGGAGCGAAACTGCCCCGAACAGGGATTAAACCGTGAATCTGAATGCAAGGTGGGAATCTAAAGATGCAGGCTCGCGAAATCCGGTCTGCAAAGAAAAATATGCCGCCGTTATATCCTGGCAGTGAAATATTTTCTGTTAGTTGAGGAGAACGGGAAAATGATGATGACATGAAGTTTTAGGCGTGTTTAATGGAAAGTATGGGAATGGCAAGGGAGCCACAGCGTGTAACGGGGTCATGCTGGATAGTTCATATAAATATTGCTGTTATTCAGTGAGCAAGACAGACTGTTACCAAACCAGGCAAATATGCTATTGCTGTTGTATCTCTGATCAACACCGCCCGTTCTGCCAGCTGATTTACCGAACGCTGTGTTCCCTTCGGCATCCGTCCATCCCCTTAGTATCTACTGGGCTCTCTATCTGCACCCAAATTTATCGTATGCTTACAAGGATCGGAGCGCGTGCCCACGTATTTGGGGTTGTTGCCAGCTGCCTCTTTTCAGAGTGGAATGGGGAGAAACGGTTAAATATCCACGGTGAGCTTGGCTGCCTGGCGTAAGCGGGATACTCTGACTCTACCTGACATCCTGGTCATTTTGGAGAATAATTCTTATTGGAAAATTGCAATGCTAAATCATTAACTTCTAAGGAGCTGAAGGGGAAAAAAGAGACCTCACTTAAAGGATCCCAGTGTGTTGCCCCTGGCTTGCTCCGTGTTGTTCTGCGTACAATATAAACCACCGTTAAAATGCTTCTTGCTGCGTTATATAGTGCAAGGTCCAGGCCGTTTTCAAACCTACCCTCCTCCTAGCAGCAATGCCTTCTCTATGCCAGAGACATAACTTTAATGAATCAGCAAAAGGAAGAAATGGAGGGCAAGATTTAAAAAAAAAAAAAAAAAAAAAAAAAAAGACTGCCTGAAATTAAGTTCCTAAATAGGTTGAAGAGATGCGTCTGTCACTTGTCTTCTCCAGCTTGAGGAGCTGGGTGGGTGCCTATCGTGGGGCTGTCTCTGGTCTAGCGGCACAGGGAGCATTTGCCGGGGAGACAGGAGTGGACAGATGTCCGCTTTCTTGTGAACTGGCTTATTTCGGCTCTTGGGTTTGGGGGACAAGCTGAGGTGATAGAGCAGCAGTGGCCAAATGGTCACAGCGGAGGTTATGGGTCTGCGCAAGAGACGTGGGTCAGTGTAACGGAGGACCCCCGTCGGTTGCTAACCGGATGATAAATCAAAAATGGCAAGATGGGCTGGAGTCTCTGAAATACAGTGTCGATATGATGAAATGATAAAGCTTTATCACTGCTGCTTTAGAAGTAGTTCTTGTCCCCAAATGTCTAACCACCAGGATGTATATTTTTTTTTTAACAAGCTCCTTGTGTGATGAAAACTTAGGGTTTGGGCTTGGGTTTGGATAGTCAGTGACTCGGGGAACATCCCTCAGCATCTCAGCCCTTCCATTTCATTTCCAGTGTTGTCCTCAGATTTGCGCTGGCTTTGGTGGCACTGGCGTGTGAGTGTCCGATGCCAGGCTTGCAAGGAGATTTAAAAGACGTTGAGGTGCAGGTGACGCAGAGATGATCTTTGTAAGATTTAATTTGACCTGGCCCACTTTGCTGTGTGGAGGGGAAGGAAAAAAAACAACCCCCAAACCAAAATCAAAATCAACCAAAACAAAAAAAAGCCCCAACCGTAAACACTATATGCTACTTGTTCTACTTCCAAAATTAAACCACCTTTGAAATCCTGGTCCTTTGCCTCCTATTGGAAGGTAAAGGTAAATTAAAGGGTTTACGTACCACGTTGGTGGGAATTGAGACTTGTTTTCTTGCTGGCTTACGAATATATAACAAATTATAATTATTTTAATATTATTATTTTTGGTTGTAATATAATGGAGGAAATTCAAAACAGAAAACTCTATAGCAAGGGCCAATCTGTCTGTTGAAACCAACAATCTGTTCGAGTGCTCGCGCTCCCCCTGCCCTGCACTCCCTTAACTCTTTTAGGAAGCGCTTCACCTGTGGCTCTGGTTGTGGAGACAGAGCTCATCCGGCTTCACGTGGTCCTCTCCTGCTGTCCCACCAGTGTGGGGGGGTACGGAGGGTGGCTGTACGGATGTGTGTTTAGAGGTGGTGAGGAAACGGGAGGGAGAAAAATGACAGAAAAGGGATTGTTTTTTCTCTTGTAAATACAGCAAATGGTACTTTCTGCACTATTGTCCCAGTTCTGTCTTCTCCTTTCCACCCTTGTTTTGTAGATCTTGGTAACAGCAAGCTGAGGTCTTCTGGACCCTTCTGAGCTTTTTGGGACAGCAAGCAGCAGTCCCAGGGAAGGGGTAGCAAGGCTACCTGCCAGCAGGACCTCTAGGAGACCTGAGATGTTAAGGTCCTGGTCATTTTACGCTTTTGTGAAACAGTGGTGGTGAGAGGCCCTGTCACATGGGTGTTGTGGCCGATGCCCGGCTCATGGGACCAGAGCATCCCCATGCTCTCCTGATGGTTTTGTGTACCACTGACAAATCCCTTTGGTTTGAGACTTGAACGCTTAAAAGTTACTGGATTTTCCTCCTAGATTTTGCGTGCCTATGTTCATGCGGTGTCGCGGAAATGTAGCGTATTATGTATGAAACACGTGGGCAAAAAGCTCTGAAGTGTCATACCTCCTATGTCACCTCCAGTGAGGTGGCCTGAGCAGTAAGCAG